>NW_024747883.1:0-19322 GCF_018991925.1 Homarus americanus | reverse complement strand
ACAAAGTCCCCTGATCGAGTATAACAAAGGCCTCTGATCGAGGTTAACAAAGTCCCCTGATCGAGTATAACAAAGTCTCCTCACCGAGTATAACAAAGTCCCCTGATCGAGTATAACAAAGTCCCCTGATCGAGTATAACAAACTCCCCTGGTCGAGGAAAACAAAGTCCCCTGATCGAGTATAACAAAGGCCTCTGATCGAGTATAAGAAAGTCCCATGATCGAGTATAACAAAGTCTTTCATCGAATATAACAAAGTTCCCTGATCGAGTATAACAAAGTCCCCTGATCGAGTAGAACAAAGTCCCCTCATCGAGTATAACAAAGGCCCTCATCGAGTATAACAAAGTCCCATGATCGAGAATAATAAAGTCCCTCATCGAATATAACAAAGTCCCCTGATCGAGTATAACAAAGTCCCCTGTTCGAGTATAACAGAGTCCTCATCGGAAAGTATAACAAAGGCCTCATCGAGTATAACAAAGTCCCGTGATCGAGTATAACAAAGTCCCCTGATTGAGTATAAGAAAGGCCCCTGATCGAGTTTAACAAAAGCCCCTGATCGAGTATAACAAAGTCTCCTGGTCGAGTATAACAAAGGCCTCTGATCGAATATAACAAAGGCGCCTGAACGAGTATAACAAACGCCCTTGATCGAGTATAACAAAGTTCCCTGATCGAGTATAACAAAGCCCCTGGATCGAATATAATAAACTCCCCCTGATCGAGAATAACAAGGTCCCCTGATCGAGTATAACAAAGTCTCCTCATCGAGTTTAACAAAGTCCTCTAATCGAGAATAACAAAGGCCCCTGATCGAGTATAACAAATGCCCCTGATCGAGTATAACAAGGGCCACTGATCGAGTATAACAAAGTCTCCTCATCGAGTTTAACAAAGTCCTCTAATCGAGAATAACAAAGGCCTTTGATCGAGTTTAACAAAGTCCTCTAATCGAGTAAAACAAAGGCCACTCATCGAGTATAACAAAGTCCCATGATCCAGTATAACAAAGTCCCCTTATCGAATATAACAAAGTCCCCTGATCGAGTACAACAAAGTCCCCTGATCGAGTATAACAATGGCACCTGATCGAGTATGACAAAGTCCCCTGATCGAGTATAACAGAGTCCCCTGGTCGAGTATAACAGACTGCCCTAATCGAGTGTAACAAAGTCCCCTGATCGAGTATAACAAAGTCCCCTGATCGAGTATAACAAAGGCCTCTGATCGAGTTTAACAAAGGCCCCTCATCGAGTATAACAAAGTCCCCTGATCGAGTATAACAAAGTCTCCAGATCGAGTATAACAAATTCGCCTGATCGAGTATAACAAAGCCCCCTCATCGAATATAACAAAGTCCCCTAATCGAGTATAACAAAATCCCGTGAACGAGTATAAGAAAGTCCTCTGATCGAGTATAAAAAAGTCCCCTGATCGAGTATAACAAAGGCCCCTGATCGAGTATAACAAAGGCCCCTGATCGAGTATAACAAATTCCCTTGATCGAGTATAACAAAGTCCCCTCATCGAATATAACAAAGTCCCCTGATCGAGTATAACAAAGCTCCCTCATCGAGTAGAACAAAGTCCCCTCATCGAGTATAACAAAGGCCCCTCATCGAGTGTAACAAAGTCCCATGATCGAGTATAACAAAGTCCCCTGATCGAGTATAACAAAGGCCTCTGATCGAGGTTAACAAAGTCCCCTGATCGAGTATTACAAAGTCCCCTCACCGAGTATAACAAAGTCCCCTGATCGAGTATAACAAAGTCCCCTCATCGAGTATAACAAACTCCCCTGGTCGGGGAAAACAAAGTCCCCTGATCGAGTATAACAAAGGCCCCTAATCGAGTATAAGAATGTCCCATGATCGAGTATAACAAAGTCCCCTCATCGAATATAACAAAGTTCCCTGATCGAGTATAACAAAGGGCCCTGATCGAGTAGAACAAAGGCCCCTCATCGAGTATAACAAAGTCCCCTCATCGAATATAACAAAATCCCCTGATTGAGTATAACAAAGTCACCTGATCGAGTATAACAGAGTCCCTCATCGAGTATAACAAAGGCCCCTCATCGAGTATAACAAAGTCCCATGATCGAGTATAACAAAGTCCCCTCATCGAATATAACAAAGTACCCTGATCGAGAATAACAAAGTCCCCTGATCGAGTATAACAAAGTCCCCTGATTAAGTATAAGAAAGGCCCCTGATCGAGTTTAACAAAAGCTCCTGATCGAGTATAACAAAGTCCCCTGATCGAGTATAACAAAGCCCCTGGATCGAATACAATAAACTCCCCCTGATCGAGAATAACAAAGTCCCCTGATCGAGTATAACAAAGTCTCCTCATCGAGTTTAACAAAGTCCTCTAATCGAGAATAACAAAGGCCCCTGATCGAGTACAACAAAGGCCCCTGATCGAGTATAACAAGGGCCCCTGATCGAGTATAACAAAGTCTCCTCATCGAGTTTAACAAAGTCCTCTAATCGAGAATAACAAAGGCCTTTGATCGAGTTTAACAAAGTCCCCTGATCGAGTATTACAGAGTCCGCTGATCGAGGATAACAGAGTCCCCTCATCGAGTATAACAAATGCCACTCATCGAGTATAACAAGTCCCATGATCCAGTATAACAAAGTCCCCTTATCGAATATAACGAAGTCCCCTGATCGATTACAACAAAGTCCCCTGATCGAGTATAACAAAGGCACCTGATCGAGTATAACAAAGGCCTCTGATCGAGTTTAACAAAGGCCCCTCATCGAGTATAACAAAGTCCCCTGATCGAGTATAACAAAGTCCTCTGATCGAGTATAACAAATTCGCCTGATCGAGTATAACAAAGCCCCCTCTTCGAATATAACAAAGTCCCCTGATCGAGTATAACAAAATCCCGTGAACGAGTATAAGAAAGTCCCATGATCGAGTATAAAAAAGTCCCCTGATCGAGAATAACAAAGTTCCCTGATCGAGTATAACAAAGGCCCCTAATCGAGTATAACAAAGGCCCCTGATCGAGTATAACAAATTCCCATGATCGAGTATAACAAAGTCCCCTGATCGAATATAACAAAGTCCCCTGATCGAGTATAACAAAGTCCCCTGATCGAGAACAAAGTCCCTCATCGAGTATAACAGCGTCTCATCGAGTATAACAAAGTCCTCAGATCGAGTATAACAAAGACCCCTGGTCGAGTATAACAAAGTCCCGTGATCGAGTATAACAAAGTCCCCTAATCGAGTATAACAAAGTCCCCTGTTCGAGTATAACAAAGGCCCCTGATCGATTATAACAAAGTCCCCTCAACGAGTATAACAAAGTCCCCTGGTCGAGTATAACAAAGTCCCCTTATCGAGTACATCAAAGTCCCCTGATCGAGTATAACAAAGGCCCCTAAGCGAGTCTAACAAAGTCCCCGGTCGAGCTTAACAAAAGCCCTGATCGAGTATAACAAAAGTCCTGGTCGAGTAGAGCAAGTAACAAAGCCCCCTGATCGAGTATAACAAAGACCCCTGGTCGAGTATAACAAAGGCCCCTGATCGAGAATAACCAAGGCCCCTGATCGAGTATAACAAAGTCCGATGATCGAGTATAACAAAGTCCCCTCATCGAATATAACAAAGTCCCCTGATCGAGTATAACAAAGTCCCCTAATCGAGTAGAGCAAAGTCCCCTCATCGAGTGTAACAAAGACCCCTGATCGAGTATGTCAAAGTCCCATGATTGAGTATAGCAAAGGCACCTCATCGAGTGTAACAAAGTCCCATGATCGAGTATAACAAAGTCCCCTCATCGAATATAACAAAGTCCCCTGATCGAGTATAACAAAGTTCCCTGATCGAGTATATCAAAGGCCCCTCATCGAGTATAACAAAGGCCCCTGATCGAGTATAACAAAGTCCCCTAATCGAGTAGAGCAAAGTCCCTTCATCGAGTATAACAAAGGCCCCTCATCGCGTGTAACAAAGTCCCATGATCGAGTATAACAAAGTCCCCTCATCGAATATAACAAAGTCCCCTGATCGAGTATAACAAAGCTCCCTGATCGAGTATAACAAAGGCCCCTGATCGAGTATAACATAGGCCCCTGATCGAGTATAACAAAGTCCCATGATCGAGTATAACAAAGTCCCCTGGTCGAGTATAACAAAGGCCCCTAATCGAATATAACAAATGCGCCTGAACGAGTATAACAAAGGCCTTTGATCGAGTTTAACAAAGGCCCCTGTTCGAGTATAACAAAGGCCTCTAAAAGAGTATAACAAAGACCACTTTTCGAGTATAACAAAGTCCCCTGATCGAGTATTACAGAGTCCGCTGATCGAGGATAACAGAGTCCCCTCATCGAGTATAACAAAGGCCACTCATCGAGTATAACAAAGTCCCATGATGCAGGATAACAAAGTCCCCTTATCGAATATAACAAAGTCCCCTGATCGAGTACAACAAATTCCCCTGATCGAGTATAACAAAGGCACCTGATCGAGTATGACAAAGTCCCCTGATCGAGTATAACAGAGTCCCCTGGTCGAGTATAACAGACTGCCCTAATCGAGTGTAACAAAGTCCCCTGATCGAGTATAACAAAGTCCCCTGATCGAGTATAACAAAGTCCCCTGATCGAGTATAACAAATTCGCCTGATCGAGTATAACAAAGCCCCCTCATCGAATATAACAAAGTCCCCTGATCGAGTATAACAAAATCCCGTGAACGAGTATAAGAAAGTCCCCTGATCGAGTATAAAAAAGTCCCCTGATCGAGAATAACAAAGTTCCCTGATCGAGTATAACAAAGGCCAATGATCGAGTATAACAAAGGCCCCTGATCGAATAAAACAAATTCCCATGATCGAGTATAACAAAGTCCCCTCATCGAATATAACAAAGTCCCCTGATCGAATATAACAAAGTCCCCTCATCGAATATAACAAGGTCCTGATCGAGTATAACAAAGTCTCCTGATCGAGTATAACAAAGGTCCCTGATCGAGTAAAACAAAGGCCCCTGATCGAGTATAACAAAGGCCCCTGATCGAGTATAACAAAGTCCCATGATCGAGTATACAAAGTCCCTCATCAAATATAACAAAGTCCCCTGATCGAGTATAACAAAGTCCCTGATCGAGTATAACAAAGTCCCTGATTGAGTATAACAAAGGCCCCTGATCGAGTTTAACAAAAGCCCCTGATCGAGTATAACAAAGTCCCCTGGTCGAGTATAACAAAGGCCCCTGATCGAATATAACAAAGGCGCCTGAACGAGTATAACAAAGGCCCCTGATCGAGTATAACAAAGTTCCCTGATCGAGTATAACAAAGCCCCTGGATCGAATATAACAAGGTCCTGATCGAGTATAACAAAGTCTCCTGATCGAGTATAACAAAGTTCCCTGATCGAGTAAAACAAAGGCCCCTGATCGAGTATAACAAATGCCCCTGATCGAGTATAACAAAGCCCCATGATCGAGTATAACAAAGTCCCCTCATCGAATATAACAAAGTCCTCTGATCGAGTATAACAAAGTCCCCTGATCGATTATAACAAAGTCCCCTGATTGAGTATAACAAAGGCCCCTGATCGAGTTTAACAAAAGCCCCTGATCGAGTATAACAAAGTCCCCTGGTCGAGTATAACAAAGGCCCCTGATCGAATATAACAAAGGCGCCTGAACGAGTATAACAAAGGCCCCTGATCGAGTATAACAAAGTTCCCTGATCGAGTATAACAAAGCCCCTGGATCGAATATAACAAAGTCCCCCTGATCGAGAATAACAAAGTCCCCTGATCGAGTATAACAAAGCCCCCTGATCAAGTATAACAAAGGCCCCTGATCGAGTATAACAAAGACCCCTGGTCGAGTATAACAAAGGCCCCTGATCGAGTATAACAAAGGCCCCTGATCGGGTATAACAAAGTCCCATGATCGAGTATAACAAAGTCCCCTCATCGAATATAACAAAGTCCCCTGATCGAGTATAACAAAGTCCCCTAATCGAGTAGAGCAAAGTCCCCTCATCGAGTATAACAAAGGCCCCTCATCGAGTGTAACAAAGTCCCATGATCGAGTATAACAAAGTCCCTCATCGAATATAACAAAGTCCCCTGATCGAGTATAACAAAGTTCCCTGATCGAGTATAACAAAGGCCCCTGATCGAGTATAACAAAGGCCCCTGATCGAGCATAACAAAGTCCCATGATCGAGTATAACAAAGTCCCCTAATCGAATATAACAAAGTCCCCTGATCGAGTATAACAAAGTCCCCTGATCGAGTAGAACAAAGTCCCCTCATCGAGTATAACAAAGGCCCCTCATCGAGTGTAACAAATTCCCATGATCGAGTATAACAAAGTCCCCTCATCGAATATAACAAAGTCTCCTGATCGAGTATAACAAAGTTCCCTGATCGAGTAAAACAAAGACCCTGATCGTGTATATCAAAGGCCCCTGATTGAGTATAACAAAAGCCCCTGATCGAGTTTAACAAAAGCCCCTGATCGAGTATAACAAAGTCCCCTTATCGAGTATAACAAATTCCCCTTATCGAGTTTAACAAAGATCCCTTATCGAGTATAACAAAGTCCCCTAATCGAGTATAACAAAGGACCCTGGTCGAGTATAACAAAGTCCCCTGATCGAGTGTAACAAAAGTCCCCTGATCGAGTATAACAAAGTCCCCTTATCGAGTATTAAAATGTCCCCTGGTCCAGTGTAACAAAGTCCCCTAATCGAGTATAAATAAGTTCCCTGGCCCAGTATAATAAAATCCCTAGATCGAGTACGACAAAGTCCCCTGATCGAGTATAACAAAGTCCCCTGATCGAGTATAAAAAAGCCCCCTAGACGAGTATAACAAAGTCCTCTGGTCGAGTATAACAAAGTCCCCTAATCGAGTATAAGAAAGTCCCCTGGTCGACTATAGCAAAGTCCCCTGGTCGAGTATAACAAAGCCTCCTCATCGAGTATAACAAAGTCCCCTAATCGAGTATAACAAAGACCCCTAATCGAGTATAACAAAGTCCCCTGATCGAGTATAAAAAAGGCCCTAGACGAGTATAACAAAGTCCTCTGGACGAGTATAACAAAGTCCCCTAATCGAGTATAACAAAGTCCCCTGGTCGACTAAAGCAAAGTCCCCTGGTCGAGTATAACAAAGCCTCCTCATCGAGTATAACAAAGTCCCCTAATCGAGTATAACAAAGTCCCCTAATCGAGTATAACAAAGTCCCTAGTCGAGTATAACAAAGTCCCTTAATCGAGTATAACAAAGACCCCTGGTCGACTATAGCAAAGTCCCCTGGTCGAGTATAACAAAGGCCCCTCATCGAGTATAAGAAACTCCATTGGTCAAGTATAAAAATGTTCCCTGGTCGAGTATAAAAATGTTCCCTGATCGAGTATAACATATCCTCTGATCGCGTATAACAAAGTTTCCTGGTCGTGTATAACAAAGTCTCCTGATCGAGTATAACAAAGGCCCCTCATTGAGTAGAACAAAGTCCATTGGTCAAGTATAAAAAAGTCCCCTGGTTCAAGTATAACAAAGTCCCCTAATCGAATATAACAAAGTCCTCTGGTCGAGTATAAAAAAGTCCCCTGATCGAGTATAACAAAGTCCCCTGCTCGAGTTTAACAAAGTCCCCTGATCGAGTATAACAATGTCCCCTAATCGAATATAACAAAGTCCTCTGGTCAAGTATAAAAAAGTCCCCTGGTCGAGTATAACAAAGTCCCCGGTTCGTGTATAATAAAGTCCCCTGGTCGAATATAGCAAAGTCCCCTGATCAAGTATAACAAAGCCTCCAGACCGAGTATAACAAAGTCCCCTGATCGAATATAACAAAGCCCCCTGCTCGAGTATAAGAAAGTCAACCTGATCGAGTATAACAAAGTCTCCTGATCTAATATAAGAAAGGCCCCTCATCGAGTCCAAAAAAGGCCCCTAATCGAGTGTAACAAAGTCCCCTCATCTAGTATAACAAAGGCCTCTGATCGAGTATAACAAAGGCCCCTCATCGAGTATAAGAAAGTCCCCTGATCGAGTATAACATATCCTCTGATCGAGTATAAGAAAGTCGTCTGGTCGAGTATAAAAAAGTCCCCTGATCACGTATAACAAAGTCTCCTGGTCGTGTATAACAAAGTCCCCTGATCGAGTATAACAAAGTCCCCTAATCGAGTATAACAAAGCCTCCTGCTCGAGTATAGCAAAGTCCCTGGTCGAGTATAACAAAGCCTCCTGATCGAGTATAACAAAGCCGCCGAATCGAGTATAACAAAGTCCCCTGGTCGAGTATAACAAAGTCCCCTGTTCGAGTATAACAAAGTCCCCTGGTCGAGTATAGCAAAGTCCCCTGATCGAATATAACAAAGCCTCCTGATCGAGTATGTAACAAAGTCCCCTAATCGAGTATAACAAAGCCCCGGCTCGAGTATAACAAAGTCCCCTGATCGAATATAACAAAGCCTCCTGATCGAGTATAACAAAGTCCCCTAATCGAGTATAACAAAGCCCCCTGCTCGAGTATAGCAAAGTCCCCTGATCGAGTATAACAAAGCCTCCTGATTTAGTATAACAAAGGCCTCTGATCGAGTATAACAAAGGCCCCTCATCGAGTATAAGAAAGTCCCCTGATCGAGTATAACATATCCTCTGATCGAGTATAAGAAAGTCGTCTGGTCGAGTATAAAAAAGTCCCCTGATCGCGTATAACAAAGTCTCCTGGTCGTGTATAACAAAGTCCCCTGATCGAGTATAACAAAGTCCCCTAATCGAGTATAACAAAGCCTCCTGCTCGAGTATAGCAAAGTCCCCTGGTCGAGTATAACAAAGCCTCCTGATCGAGTATATAACAAAGTCCTGATCGAAAGCATAACAAAGCCCTGCTCGAGTATAACAAAGTCCCCTGGTCGAGTATAGCAAAGTCCCCTGACTGAGAAACAAAGCCTCCTGATCGAGTATATATAACAAAGCCGCCGAATCGAGTATAACAAAGTCCCCTGGTCGAGTATATATAACAAACCCTGTTCGAGTATAACAAAGTCCCCTGGTCGAGTATAGCAAAGTCCCCTGATCGAATATAACAAAGCCTCCTGATCGAGTATAACAAAGTCCCCTAATCGAGTATAACAAAGCCCCCTCTCGAGTATAACAAAGTCCCTGATCGAATATAATAAAGCCTCCTGATCGAGTATAACAAAGTTCCCTAATCGAGTATACAAAGCCCCTGCTCGAGTATAGCAAAGTCCCCTGATCCTCCTCCTGATCGAGTATAACAAAGTCCCCTGATCGAGTATAACAAAGCCCCCTGCTCGAGTATAACAAAGCCCCCTGGTCGAGTATTGCAAAGTCCCCTGATCTAGTATAACAAATGCCCCTTATCGAGTATAACAAAGGCCCCACATCGAGCATAGGAAAGTCTCCTGAACGAATATAACAAAGCCGCCTAATCGAGTATAACAAAGTCCCCTGGTCGAGTATAACAAAGTCCCCTGTTCGAGTCTAACAAAGTCCCCTTATCGAGTATAACAAATTTCCCTTATCGAGTATAACAAAGTCCCCATATCGAGTATAACAAAGTCCCCTAATCGAGTATAACAAAGTCCCCTGATCGAGTATAAAAATGTCCTCTGGTCCAGTGTAACAAAGTCCCCTGATCGAGTATAAAAATGTCCTCTGGTCCAGTGTAACAAAGTCCCCTGATCGAGTATAAAAAAGCCCCCTTGCCCAGAATAACAAAGTCCCCTGATCGAGTATAACAAAGTCCCCTGATCGAGTATAACAATGCCCCCTGGATGAGTATAACAAAGTTCCCTGATCGAGTATAACAAAGTCCCCTGCTCCAGTATAACAAAGTCCCCTGCTCCAGTATAACAAAGTCCCCTGATCGAGTATAACATATCCCCTGATCAAGTATAACAACGTCTCCTGGCCCAGTTTAACAAAGTCCCCAGATCGAGCATAACAAAGTCCCTTAATCGATTATAACAAAGTCCCCAGGTCGAGTATAACAAAGGTTCCTGATCGAGTAAGACAAAGTCCCCTCATCGAGTATAACAAAGTCCTCTGATGCTAGTATAACAAAGCCCCCTTGACGAGTATAACAAAGTCCCCTGAACCGAGTATAACAAAGTCCCCTGATCGAGTATAACATATCCCCTGATCGAGTATAACAAGTCTCTGGTGGAGTATAACAAAGTCCCCTGGTCGAGTATAACAAAGTTTTCTAATTATGCAAAACAAAGCCCCCTGGACGAGGATAACGAAGTCCCCTGATCGATTATAACAAAGTCCCCTAATCAAGTATAACAAAGTCCCCTGATCGAGTATAACAAAGTCCCATGATCGAGTATAACATATCCCCTGATCGAGTATAACAAAGTCCCCTGGTCGAGTATAACAAAGTCCCCTGTTCGAGTCTAACATTAAATACCATTATCGAGTATAAAATATTCCCCTTATCGAGTATAACAAAGTCCCCTTTTCGAGTATAACAAAGTCCCCTGATCGAGAATAACAAAGGCCTCTGGTCGAGTATAAAAAAGTTCCCTGATCGAGTATAACAAAAGTCCAGTGATCGAGCATAACAAAGTCCTCTGATCGAGTATAAAAAAGTCCCCTGGCCCAGTATAACAAAGTCCCCATATCGAGCATAACAAAGTATCCTGATCGATTATAACAAAGTCCCCTGGTCGAGTATAGCAAAGGGCCCTGATCGAGTAAGACAAAGTTCTCTGATCGAGTATAACAAAGTCCCCTGATCGAGTATAAAAAAGCCCCCCTAGGCGAGTATAACAAAGTCCCCTGATCGAGTATAACAAAGTCCCCTGATCGAGTATAACAAAGTCCCCTGGTCCAGGATAACAAAGTCCCCTGGTCGAGTATAGCAAAGTCCCCTCATCGAGTATAACAAAGCCCCCTGATCGAGTATAGCATATCCTCTGATCGAGTATAACAAAGTCATCTGGTCGAGTATGACAAAGTCCCCTGATCGAGTATAACATATCCTCTGATCGAGTATAACAAAGTCCTCTGGTCGAGTATGACATAGTCCCCTGATCGAGTATAACAAAGTCCCCTGGTCGAGTATAACAAAGTCCCCTGATCGAGTATAACCAAGGCCCATCATCGAGTTTAGCAAAGTTCATTGGTCAAATATAGGAAAGTCCACTGATCGAGTATAACAAAGTCCCAGATCGAGCAAAACAATGTTCCCTGATCGATTATAACAAAGTCCCCTGGTCGAGAATAGCAAAGGGCCCTGATCGAGTAAGACAAAGTCCCCTGATCGAGTATAACAAAGTCCCCTAATCGAATATAACAAAGCCCCCTGGACGAGTAAAACAAAGTTCCCTGATCGAGTATACCAAAGTCCCATGATCGAGTATAACAAAGTCCCCTGGTCTAGTATAACAAAGTCCCCTGATCGAGTATAACATATCCCCTAATCGAGTATTACAAAGTCTCCTGGCCCAGTATAACAAAGTCCCCAGATCGAGCGTAACACAGTCCCCTAATCGATTATAACAAAGTCCCCAGGTCGAGTATAACAAAGGCCCTGATCGAATGAGACAAAGTCCAATGATCGAGTATAACAAAGTCCCCTGATCGAGTATAACAAAGCCCCCTGGACGAGTATAACAAAGACCCCTGATCGTGTATAACAAAGTCCCCTGATCGAGTATTACATATCCCCTGATCGAATATAAGAAAGTCCCTGGTGGAGTATAAGAAAGTCCCCTGATCGAGTTTCACAAAGGCCCCTAATCGAGTATAACAAAGTCTCCTGATCGCGTATAACAAAGTCCCCTAATCGAGTATAACAAAGGCCCCTGGTCGAGTATAACAAAGTCCCCTGATCGAGTGTAACAAAAGTCCCCTGATCAAGTATAACAAAGTCCCCTGATCGAGTATAAAAATGTCCCGTGGTCCAGTGTAACAAAGTCCCCTGATCGATTATAAAAAAGTTCCCTGGCCCAGTATAGCAAAGTCCCCTGATCGACTATAACAAAGCCCCCTAGACGAGTATAACAAAGTTCCCTCATCGAGCATAACAAAGTCCCCTAATCGAGTATAACAAAGTCCCCTGGTCCAGTATAACAAAGTCCCCTGATCAAGTATAACATATCCCCTGATAGAGTATAACAACGTCTCCTGGCCCAGTTTAACAAAGTCCCCAGATCGAGCATAACAAAGTCCCCTAATCGATTATAACAAAGTCCCCTGGTCGAGTATAACAAAGGGCCCTGATCGAGTAAGACAAAGTCCCCTGATCGAGCATAACAAAGTCCCCTGACCCTAGTATAACAAAGCTCCCCTGGACGAGTATAACAAAGTCCCTGAACCGAGTATAACAAAAGTCCCCTGATCGAGTATAAAAAAGTCCCTGGTGGAGTATAACAAAGTCCCCTGGTCGAGTATAACAAAGTTTTCTAATCGAGTATAACAAAGGCCCCTGGTTGAGTATAACAAAGTCCTCTGATCAAGTATAACAAAGTCCCCTAATCGAGTGAAACAAAGTCCCCTGATCGAGTATAACATATCCCCTGATCGAGTATAACAAAGTCCTCTGGTCGAGTATAACAAAGGCCCCTCATCGAATATAGCAAAGTCCATTGGTCAAATACAGGTAAGTCCACCGATCGAGTATGACAAAGTCCCCTGATCAAGTATAAAAAAGTCCCCTCGTCGAGTATAACAAAGCCCCCTGATCGAGTACAACAAATTCCCCTGGTCGAGTATAGCAAAGTCCCCTGGTCGAGTATAACAAAGCCCCCTCATCGAGTATAACAAAGGCTCCTAATCGAGTATAAATGAGTCCCCTGATTGAGTATAACAAAGTCCCCTGATCGAGTATAACAAAGTCCTCTGGTTGAGTACAACAAAGTCCCCTGATCGAGTATAACATATCCCCTGATCGAGTATAACAAAGTCCACTGGTCTAGAATAAAAAAAGATCCCTGATCGCGTATAACAAAGTCCCCTGGTCGTGTATAACCAAGTCCCCTGATCGAGTATAACAAAGGCCCCTCATTGAGTGTAACAAAGTCCATTGCTCATGTATAAAAAAGTTCCCTGGTCGAGTATAACAAAGTCCCCTAATCGAGTATAACAAAGTCGTCTGTTCGAGTATAAAAAAGTCCCCTGATCGAGTATAAAAAGACGCCTTATCGAGTATAACAAAGTCCCCTAATCGAGTATAACAAAGCCCTCTGGACGAGTATAACCAAGTCCCCTGATCGAGTATAACATATCCACTGATCGAGTATAACAAAGTCCTCTGGTCGAGTATGACAAAGTCCACTGATAGAGTATAACAAAGTCCCCTGGTCGAGTATAACAAAGTCTCCTGATCGAGTATAACAAAGGCCTCTCATCGAGTATAGCAAAGTCCATTGGTCAAATATAGGAAAGTCCACTGATCGAGTATAACAAAGTCCCAGATCGAGCATAACAAAGTCCCCTGATCGATTATAATAAAGTCCCCTGGTCGAGTATAGCAAAGGGCCATGATCGAGTAAAACAAAGTCCCCTGGTCGAGTATAACAAAGGCCCTGATCGAGTAAGACAAAGTCCCCTGATCGAATATAACAAAGTCCCCTGATCGAGTATAACAAAGCCCCCTGGACGAGTATAACAAACACCCCTGATCGAGTAAAACAAAGTCCCCTGATCGAGTATTACATATCCCCTGATCGAATATAACAAAGTCCCTGGTGGAGTATAACAAAGTCCCTTGATCGAGTATCACAAAGCCTCCTGGTCGAGTATAACAAAGCTTTCTAATCGAGTATAAATAAGGCCCCTCGTCGATTAACAAAGTCCTGTGATCGAGTATAACAAAGTCCCCTGATCGAGTATAACATATCACCTGATCGAGTATAACAAAGTCCTCTGGTCGAGTATAACAAAGTCCCCTGATCGAGTATAACAAAGGCCCCTCATCGAGTATAGCATAGTCCATTGGTCAAATATAGTAAAGTCCACTCATCGAGTATAACAAAGTCCCCCGATCGAGTATAACATAGGCCTCTGGTCGAGTAAGACATAGTCCCATGATCAAGTATAAAAAAGTCCCCTGGTCGAGTATGACAAAGTCCCCTAATCGAGTATAACAAAGTCCGCTGGTCGACTATAGCAAAGCCCCCTGGTCGAGTATAATAAAGCCCCCTCATCGAGTATAAGAAAGGCCCCTAATCGAGTATAACAAAGTCTCCTGATCGCATATAACAAAGTCCCCTGATCAAGTATAACATATCCTCTGATCGAGTATAATAAAATCCCTTGATCGGGTGTAACAAAGTCCCCTGATCGAGTATAACATATCCTCTGATCGAGTATAACAAAGTCCTCTGGTCGAGTATGACAAAGTCCCCTGATAGAGTATAACAAAGTCCCCTGGTTGAATATAACAAAGTCACCTGATCGAGTATAACATATCTCCTGATTGAGTATAACAAAGTCCTCTGGTCGAGTATAAAAGAGTCCCCTGATCGAGTATAACAAAATCCCCTGGTCGAGTATAACAAAGTCCCCTCATCGAGTATAACAAAGGCCCCTCATCGAGTATAACAAATTCCATTGGTCAAGTATAAAAAAGATCCCTGGTCGAGTATAACAAAGTCTCCTGATCGAGTATAACAATGTCCCCTGGTCGCGTATAGCAAAGTCCCCTGACCGAGTATAACAAAGCCTCCTGATCGAGAATAACAAAGTCCCCTGATCGAGTATAACAAAGCCCAATGCTCGAGTATAACAAAGTCCCCTTATCGAGTATAACAAATTCCCCTTATCGAGTTTAACAAAGTTCCCTTATCGAGTATAACAAAGTCCCCTAATCGAGTATAACAAAGGCCCCTGGTCGAGTATAACAAAGTCCCCTGTTCGAGTCTATCAAAGTCGCCTTATCGAGTATAACAAATTCCTCTTATCGAGTTTAACAAAGTTCCCTTATCGAGTATAACAAAGTCCCCTAATCGAGTATAACAAAGGCCCCTGATCGAGTATAAGAAAGTCCCCTGATCGAGTGTAACAAAAGTCCCCTGATCGAGAATAACAAAGTCCCCTGATCGAGTATAAAAATGTCCCCTGGTCCAGTGTAACAAAGTCCCCTGATCGAGTATAAAAAAGTTCCCTGGCCCAGTATAACAAAGTCCCTAGATCGAGCATACCAAAGTCTCTGATCGTTTATAACAAAGATCCCCAGTCGAGTATAGCAAAGGGCCCTGATCGAGTAGGACAAAGTCCCCTCATCGAGTATAAGAAAGTCCCCTGATCGAGTAAAACAAAGCCGCCTAATCGAGTATAAGAAAGTCCCATGGTCGAGTATAACATATCCCCTGATCGAGTATAACAAAGTCCCTGGTGGAGTATAACAAAGTCCCCTGGTCGAGTATAACAAAGGTACCTCATCGAGTTTAACAAAGGCCCCTCAACGAGTATAACAAAGTCCTCTGGTCGAGTATAACAAAGTCCCCTGATCGAGTATAACAAAGTCCCCTAATCAAGTAAAACAAAGTCCCCTGATCGAGTATAGCAAAGTCCTCTGTTCGAGGATAACATATCCCCTGATCGAGTATAACAAAATCCTCTGGTCGAATATGACAAAGTCCCCTGATCGAGTATAAAAAAGTCCCCTGGTCCAGTATAACAAAGCCCCCTGGTCGAGTATAACACAGTCCCCTAATCGAGTGTAACAAAAGTCCCCTGATCGAGTATAACAAAGTCCCCTAATCGAGTATAAAAATGTCCCCTGGTCCAGTGTAACAAAGTCCCCTGATCGAATATAAAAAAGTCCGCTTGCCCAGTATAATAAAGTCCCTAGATCGAGCATACCAAAGTCCACTGATCGATTATAACAAAGTCCCCCGGTCGAGTATAGCAAACGGCCCTGATCGAGTAAGACAAATTCATCTGATCGAGTATAACAAAGTCCTCTGATCGAGTATACCAAAGCCCCCTGGATGAGTATAACAAAGTCCCCTAGTCCAGTATAACAAAGTCCCCTGATCGAGTATAACATATCCTCTGATCGAGTATAACAACGTCTCCTGGCCCAGTTTAACAAAGTGCCCAGATCGAGCATAACAAAGTCCCCTAATCGATTATAACAAAGTCCTCTGGTCGAGTATAACAAAGGGCCCTGATCGAGTAAGACAAAGTCCCCTCAACGAGTATAACAAAGTCCTTTGATCCTAGTATAACAAAGCCCCCTGGACGAGTATAATAAAGTCCCCTCTACCGAGTATAACAAAGTCCCCTGATCGAGTATAACATATCCCCTGATCGAGTATAACAAAGACCCTGGTGGAGTATAACAAAGTCCCCTGGTCGAGAATAACAAAGTTTTCTAATCGAGCATAACAAAGGCCCCTGGTCGAGTATAACAAAGTCCTCTGATCAAGTATAACAAAGTCCCCTAATCGCGTATAACAAAGTCCCCTAATCAAGTATAACAAAGTCCCCTGATCGAGTAAAACATATCCCCTGATCGAGTATAACAAAGTCCCCTGATCGAGTATAACAAAGTCCCCTAATCGAGTATAACAAAGTCCCCTAATCAAGTATAACAAAGTCCTCTGATCGAGTAAAACATATCCCCTAATCAAGTATAACAAAGTCCCCTGATCGAGTATAACAAAGTCCCCTGGTCGAGTATAACAAAACCTCCTCATAAAATATAACAAAGGCCCCTAATCGAGTATAACAAAGTCCCCTGAATGAGTATAACAAAGTCCTATGGTTGAGTATAACAAAGTCCCCTGATCGAGTATAACATATCCCCTGATCAAGTATAACAGAGTCCTCTGGTCGAGTATAAAAAAGGCCCCTCATTGAGTAGAACAAATTCCATTGGCCAAGTATAAAAAAGTCAACTGGTTCGAGTATAACAAAGTCCCCGGTTCGTGTATAACAAAGTCCCCTAGTCGAGTATAGCAAAGTCCCCTGATCAAGTATAACAAAGCCTCCTGATCGAGAATAACAAAGTCCCCTGATCGAATATAACAAAGCCCCATTCTCGAGTATAAGAAAGTCACCTGATCGAGTATAACAAAGTCTCCTGATCGAGTATAACAAAGGCCCCTCATCGAGTCCAAAAAAGGCCCCTAATCGAGTGTAACAAAGTCCCCTCATCTAGTATAACAAAGGCCTGTGATCGAGTATAACAAAGGCCCCTCATCGAGTATAAGAAAGTCCCCTGATCGAGTATAACAAAGCCGCCTAATCGAGTATAACAAAGTCCCCTGGTCGAGAATAACAAAGTCCCCTGTTTGAGTATAACAAAGACCCATGGTCGAGTATAGCAAAGTCCCCTGATCGAATATGACAAAGCCTCCTGATCGAGTGTAACAAAGTCCCCTAATCGAGTATAACAAAGCCCCCTGCTCGAGTATAACAAAGTCCCCTGGTCGAGTATAGCAAAGTCCCCTGATCGAGTATAACAAAGCCTCCTGATCGAGTATAACAAAGTCCCCTGATCGAGTATAACAAAGCCCCCTGCTCGAGTATAACAAAGTCCCCTAATCGAGCCCAAAAAAGGCCTCTAATCGTGTATAACAAAGTCCCCTGATCTAGTATAACAAAGGCCCCTTATCGAGTATAACAAAGGCCCCACATCGAGCATAAGAAAGTACTCTGATCGAACATAACAAAGCCGCCTAATCGAGTATAACAAAGTCCCCTGGTCGAGTAAAACAAAGTCCCCTGTTCGAGTCTAACATTAAGTCCCCTTATCGAGTATAACAAATTCCCTTATCAAGTATAATAAAGTCCCCTTATCGAGTATAACAAAGTCCATTGGTCAAGTATAAAAAAGTCCCCTGGTCCAGTAAAACAAAGTCCCCTAATCGAGTATAACATATCCCCTTATCGAGTATAACAACGTCCCCTTGCCCAGTTTAACAAAGTCCCCAGATCGAGCATAACAAAGTCCCCTAATCGATTATAACAAAGTCCCCTGGTCGAGTATAAGAAAGGTTCCTGATCGAGTAAGACAAAGTCCCCTCATCGAGTATAACAAAGTCCTCTGATGGTAGTATAACAAAGCCCCCTGGACGAGTATAACAAAGTCCCCTGAACAGAGTATAACAAAGTCCCCTGATCGAGTATAACATATCCCCTGATCGAGTATAACAAGTCTCTGATGGAGAATAACAATGTCCCCTGGTCGAGTATAACAAAGTTTTCTAATTGAGCATAACAAAGGCCCCTGGTCGAGTATAACAAAGTCCTCTGATCAAGTATAACAAAGTCCCTTGATCGAGTATAACAAAGTCCCCTAATCAAGTATAACAAAGTCCCCTGATCGAGTATAACAAAGTCCCATGATCGAGTATAACATATCCCCTGATCGAGTATAACAAAGACCCCTTTTCGAGTATAACAAAGTCCACTGATCGAGTATAACAAAGGCCTCTGGTCGAGTATAAAAAAGTTCCCTGATCGAGTATAACAAAAGTCCAGTGATCGAGCATAACAAAGTCCCCTGATCGAGTATGAAAAAGTCCCCTGTCCCAGTATTACAAAGTCCCCATATCGAGTATAACAAAGTACCCTGATCGATTATAACAAAGTCCCTGGTCGAGTATAGCACAGGGCCCTGATCGAGTATAGCAGAGGGCCCTGATCGAGTAAGACAAAGTCCTCTGATCGAGTATAACAAAGTCCCCTGATCGAGTATAAAAAAGCCCCCTAGACGAGTATAACAAAGTCCCCTAATCGAGTATAACAAAGTCCCCTGATCGAGTATTACAAAGTCCCCTGGTCCAGTATAACAAAGTCCCCTGGTCGAGTATAACAAAGTTCATTGGACAAGTATAAAAAAGTTCCCTGGTCGAGTATAACAATGTTCCCTGTTCAAGTATAACAAAGTCCCCTGGTCGAGTATAGCAAAGTCCCCTTATCGAATAAAACAAAGCCTCCTCATTGAGTATAACAAAGTCCCCTAATCGAGTATAACAAAGCCCACTGCTCGAGTATAACAAAGTCCCCTGGTCGAGTATAGCAAAGTCCCCTGATCGAGTATAACAAAGCCTCCTAATCGAGTATAAAAAAGTCCACTGATCGAGTATAACAAAGCCCACTGCTCGAGTATAACAAAGCCCCCTGATCGAGTATAACAAAGGCCCCTCATCGAGTATAAGAAAGTCCCCTGATCAAGTATAACAAAGCCGCCTAATCGAGTACAACAAAGTCCCCTGGTCGAGTATAACAAAGACCCTTGTTCGAGTCTAACAAAGTCCCCTTATCGAGAATAACAAATTCCCCTTTTCTAGTATAACAAAGTCCCCATATCGAGTATAACAAAGTCCC
>NW_024747882.1:0-38942 GCF_018991925.1 Homarus americanus | reverse complement strand
AACCTAACGCTCCCTGGTACACACACTCCCACCGTGGTGATGGTGAACCTAAAGCCCTGGTACACAGACACCACGATGGTGAACCCACGCCCCTGGTACACATTCCCACGGTGGTGATGATGAACCTAACGCCCCTGGCACACACACGCCCATGGTTGTGACGGTGAACCTAACGCTCCCGGTACACACACAACTCCCTCGGTGGTGATGGTGAACCTACCGCTCCATGGCACACACTCCCCAGTGTGGTGATGGTAAACCTAACGTTCCCTGGTACACACACCCCACGGCGTGAACCTAACGCCCCTGGTACACACACCTCACGGTGGTGATGGTGAACCCACGCTCCCTGGTACACACACACCCCACGGTGGTGATGGTGAAACCAACGCCCCTGGTACACACACTCCACTGCAGTGAACCTAACGCCCCTGGTACACACACTCACGATGGTGATGGTGACCCTAACGCCATTGGCACACACACCCCACGTTGGTGTTGGTAAACTTAACGCCCCGGTACACACACTCCCCACGGTGGTGATGGTGAACCTAACGCCCCTAGTGCACACACCTCACGGTGGTGATGGTGAACCTAACATTGCCTGGTACACACACTCCACGATGGTGATGGTGACCCTAACTCTCCCTGGTACACATTCCCCATGGTGGTGATGGTGAACCTAACGCCCTGGTACACACACCCCACCCTGGTGATGGTGAAACCACCTCCTTCGTACACGCACTCCCACGGTGGTGATGGTGAACCTAACGCCTTGGTACTCCCCACGGTGGTGATGGTCAACCTAAAGCCCCTGGTATACAGACACCCAAGATGGTGAACATAACGCCCTGGTACACACACCCCACGGTGGTGATGGTGAACCTCACGCCCCTGGTACACACATTCCCCACGGTGGTGAAGATGACCCTAACGGTCCCTGGTACACACATCTCCACGATGGTGATGGGAAACTAACGCCCTGGTACACACACCCTGGTGATGACGGTGAACCTAACGCCCTCGTGCACACACTCCCTCGGAGGTGATGGTGAACCTAACGCTCCCTGGTACACAGACACCCACGATGGTGAACCTAACACCCCTGGTACACATACTCCCACGGTGGTGATGGTGAACCTAACGCTCCCGGTACACACACTGCCACAGTGGTGATGGTGAACCTAACACCCCGGTACACACACTCCAACGGTGGTGATTGTGCCTAACGCCCATTGAACACACACCCCACGGTGGTGATGGTGAACCTAATGCCCTGGTACACACACCCCACGGGGGTGATGGTGAACCTAACGCTCCCTGGTACACACACTGCCACGGTGGTGATGGTGAACCTAACACCCTGGTACACACACTCCAACTGTGGTGATGGTGTACCTAACGCCCGTGGTACACACACTCCCACGGTGGTGACGGTGAACCTAAGGCCCCTGGTACACACTCCAACGGTGGTGATGGTGAACCTAACGCTCCCTGGTACACACACTCCACGGTGGTGAAGATGACCCTAACGGTCCCTGGTACACACACCCCACGGTGGTGATGGTGAAACTAACGCCCCGGTACACACACTCCTATGGTGATGACGGTGAACCTAACGCCCTCGTGCACACACCCCCGGTGGTGATGGTGAACCTAACGCCCTGGCACACAGACACCCACGATGGTGAACCTAACACCCCTGGTACACACACTCCCACGGTGGTGATGGTGAACCTAACGTTCCCTGGTACACACACCCCACTTAGGTGAACCTAAAGCTCCCTGGTACACACTCCCACGGCGGTGAACTTAACGCCCCTGGTACACACACTCCCACGATGGTGATGGTGACCCTAAATCATCCTGTTACACACACCCCTAGGTGGTGATGGTGAGCCTAACGCCCCTGGTACACACCCCACGGTGGTGACGGTGAACCTACGCTCCATTGAACACACACCCCACGGTGGTGATGGTGAACCCACGCCCCTGACACACACTCACGGGGTGATGGTGAACCGAACGTTCCCTGGTACACACACTGCCACGGTGGTGATGGTGAACCCACACCCCTGGTACACACATCCCCACGGTGGTGATGGTGAACCCAACGCTCCTGGCACACACACTCACACAGTGGTGATGGTGAACCTAACGCCCCCTGGTACACAGACACCCACGATGGTGAACCCAACACCCTGGTACACACACCCCACGGTGGTGATGGTGAACCTAACGCTCCCTGGTACAACACTGCCACGGTGGTGATGGTGAACCCACACCCCTGGTACACACACCCCACGGTGGTGATGGTGAACCCAACGCTCCCCTGGCACACACCCCACGGTGGTGATGGTGAACTTAACGCTCCCTGGTATTCACACTCCACGATGGTGATGGTGAACCTAACGCCCCTGGTACACACACTCCCACGGTGGTGACGGTGAACCTAACGCCTATTGAACACATACTCCCACGGTGGTGATGAACCTAATGCTCCCGGTACACACACCCCACGGGGTGATGGTGAACCTAACGCCCCTGGTACACACACTGCCACGGTGGTGATGGTGAACCTAACAGTCCCTGGTACACACACTCCCACGGTGGTGATGGTGTACCAACGCCCGTGATACACACACTCCCATGGTGGTAACGGTGAACCTAACGCCCTGGTACACAGACACCCAGGATGGTGAAACTAACACCCCTGGTAAACACACCCCCACGGTGGTGAACCCATGCCCCCTGGTACACACACACTCCCCACGGTGGTGAACCTAACGCCCATGGTACACACCCTACGGTGGTGATGGTGAATCTAACTCCTGGTATACACACTACCAAGGTGGTGATGATGAACCTAACGCCTCCCTGGTACACACACCCCACGGTGGTGATGGTGAACCCAACGCCCTGGTACACACACTCCCCACGGTGGTGATGGTGAACCTAACGCTCCCTGAAACACGCACTCCCACGGTGGTGATGGTGAACCTAACGCCTCTGGTACCACTCCCCACGGTGGGATGGTCAACCTAAAGCTCCTGGTACACAGACCACCCACGATGGTTAACCTAACGCCCCGGTACACACTCCCACGGTGGTGATGAACCTAACGCGCCCTGGCACACTCCCACGGTGGTGAAGTACCCTAACGGTCCCTGGTATACACACTCCCCACGGTGGTGATGGTGAAACCAACGCCCCTGGTACACACACTCCTATGGTGATGACAGTGAACCTAACGCCCTCGTGCAACACACCGGTGGTGATGGTGAACCTAACGCCCCTGGTACAGACACCCACGATGGTGAACCAACACTCCCTGGTACACACACTCCACAGTGGTGATGGTGAACCTAACGTCCCTGCACACACTCCCATCGTGAACCCAACGCTCCCTGGTACACACCTCCACGGCGGTGAACTTAACGCCCCTGGCACACACTACCCATGGGTGAGTGACCCTAAATCTCCCTGGTACACACACCCCCGTGGTGATGGTGGCCCAACGCCCCTGGTACACACCCCACGGTGGTGACGGTGAACCTATCGCCCATTGAACACATACCCCACGGTGGTGATGTGAACCAACGCCCCTGGTACACACACTCCACGGGGTGATGGTGAACCTAACGCCCCTGGTACAAACACTCCCACGGTGGTGACGGTGAACCTAACACCCCCGGTACACACACCCCACGGTGGTGATGGTGTACCCAACGCCCCTGGTACACACACCCCACGCAGGTGATGCTGAAACTAACGCCTGGTACACGACCCCACGGTGATGGTGAACCTAACGTTCCTGCATCACCACGGTGGTGATGGTCAACCCAAAGCCCCTGGTACACAGACACCCACGATGGTGAACCTAACGTCTGGACAACTCCACGGTGGTGATGGTGAACCTAACGCTCCCTGGTACACACTCCCACGGTGTTGAAGATGACCCTAACGGTCCCTGGTACACACACTCCCACGGTGGTGATGGTAAAACTAACGCCCCTGGTACACACACTCCTATGGTGGTGACGGTGAACCTAACGCCTCTCACACACTCCCTCGGTGGTGATGGTGAACCTAACGCCCCTGGTACACAGACACCCACGATGGTGAACCTCAATCCCTGGTACACGCACCCCACGGTGGTGATGGTGAACCTAACGCCCCTGGTACACACACTCCCACTGCGTGAACCTAACGCCCCGGTACACACACACCCCACGGCGGTGAACTTAACGCTCCTCTGTTACACACACTCCCACGATGGTGATGGTGACCCTAAATCTCCTGGTACACACTCTGAAGGTGGTGATGGTGAACCTAACGCCCCTGGTACACACTCCCCACGTTGGTGACGAACCTAACGCTCTATTGAACACACACCCCACGTGGTGATGGTGAACCTAATGCTCCCTGGTACACACACTCCCACGGGGTGATTGTGAACCTAACGCCTGGTACACACACTGCCACGGTGGTGATGGTGAACCTAACAGTCCCTGGTAAAACACCCCTACGATGGTGATGGTGAACCTAACGCTCCGTGATACACACACTCCCACTGTGGTGACGGTGAACCTAACGCCCTGGTACACAACACCAAACAGTGGTGATGGTGAACCTAACGCCCCTGGCACACACTCCACGGGGGTGATGGTGAACCTAACGCCCCTGGTACACACACTCCCACTGCGTGAACCTAACGCCCTGGTACACACACCCCACCCTCGGTGAATCTAACGCTCCCTGGCACACACTCCCACGATGGTGATGGTGACCCAACTCTCCCTGGTACACACATTCCCACGGTGGTGATGGTGAACCTAACGCTCTTGCACACACACTCCCACGGTGATGGTGAACCTAACGCCCCTTGAACACACTCCCACGGTAGTGATGGTGAACCTAATGCTCCCTGGTACACACACCTCACGGTGTAGAACCTAACGCCCCTGGTACATACACTGCCACGGTGGTGATGATGAACCTAACACTCCCCTGGTACACTCAATCCCACGGTGGTTAATGGTGTACCTAACGCCCGTGGTACACACTCCACGGTGGTGATGGTGAAACTAACGCCCCTGGTACACACACTCCTATGGTGGTGACGGTGAACCTAACGCTCCTCGCACACATTCCTCGGTGGTGATGGTAAACCTAGCGCCTTGTACACAGACACCCACGATGGTGAACCTAACACTCCCTGTACACACACCCCACGGTGGTGATGTAGAACCCACCCCTGGTACACACACTCCCAACTGCGGTGAACATAACGCCCCTGGTACACACACTCCCCACGGCGGTGAACTTAAAGCTCCCTGGTACACACACTCCACGATGGTGATGGTGACCCTAACTCCCTGGTACACACATGACGGTGGTGATGGTGAACCCACCCCTGGCACACACTCCCACGGTGGTGATGGTGAACCTAATGCTCCCTGGTACACACACTCCATGGGGTGATGGTGAACCCAACTCCCTGGTACACACACTGCCACGGTGGTGATGGTGAACCTAACAGTCCCTGGCACACACACTCCCACGGTGGTGATGGTGTACCCAACGCCTCGTGATACACACACCCCACGGTGTGATCGTGAACCTAACGCTCCCTGGTACACACACACTCACAGAGGTGATGGTGAACCCAACGCTCCCTGGTACACAGACACCCACGGTGGTGAAACTAACACCCTGGCACACACACTCCCACGGGGGTGATGGTGAACCTAACGCTCCCCTGCACACACACCCCACTGCGGTGAACCTAACGCCCTTGGTACACACACCCCACCCCGGTGAACCTAACGCCCCTGGCACACACACCCCATGATGGTGATGGTGACCCTAACTCACCTGGTACACACATTCCCACGGTGATGGTGAACCTAACGCCCTGGTACACCTCCCGTTGTGATGATGAACCTAACATCCCTGGTACACACACCCCACGGTGGTGATGTTGTATAACGCCCGTGGTACACACGCCCACGGTGGTGATGGTGAACCTAACGCCCCCTGGCCACACACACTCACACAGTGGTGATGGTGAACCAACGCTCCTGGTACACACACTCCCCACGGTGGTGAAGGTGAACCCAACGCCCTGGTGCACACACTCACGGTGGTGATGGCGAACCCATGCCCCTCTTACACACACCCCATGGTGTTGATGGTGAACATAATGCCCCTGGCACACACACACTCCCACGGTGGTGAACCTAACGCCCCTAGACACACACACACTCCCACGGTGGTGAACCTAACGCCCCTGGTACACACACTCCACGGCGGTGATGGTGAACATAACGCTTCCTGGCTAACACCCTCCTACGATAGTGATGGTGTACCTAACGCCCGTGGTACACACACCCCACGGTGGTGATGGTGAACCTAACGCCCCTGGCACACACACTCCCACGGTGGTGATGGTGAACCCAACCCTCCCTGGTACACACATCCCCTGTGGTGATGGTGAACCTAACACTCCCTGGCACACACTCCCACGGTTATGGTGAACCTAACGCCCTGGTACACACACTCCCACGGTGGTGATGGTGAACCTAAAGCTCCCTGGTACACAGACACCCACGATGGTGAACCTTACGCTCCCTGGTACACACACTCCCACTGTGGTGATGGTGAACCTAACGCTCCATGGTACACACACGCCCATGGTTGTGATGGTGAACCTAACGCTCCCTGGTACACACACTCCCTCGGTGGTGATGGTCAACCTAACGCTCCCTGGTACACACACTCCCACAGTGGTAATGGTGAACCTAACGCTCCCTTGTACACACACTCCCATGGTGGTGATGGTGAACCTAACACTCCCTGGTAGACACACTCCCACGGTGGTGATGAACCTAACGCCCCTGGTGCACACACTCTCACAGTGGTGATGGTGAACCCACGCTCTCTACACACACTCCCATGGTGTTGATGGTGAACATAATGCCCTGGTACACACACCTCCACGGTGGTGAACCCAATGCTTCCCGGTACACACACACACTCCACGGTGGTGAACCTAACGCCCCCTGGTACACACACCTACGGTGGTGATGGTGAACCTAACCTCCTGGTACACACACTACCAAGGTGGTGATGGTGAACATAACGCCCCTGGTACACACACTCCCACGGTGGTGATGGTGAACCTTATGCCCCTGGTACACAGACACCCACGATGGTGAAACTAACGCCCCTGGTACACACACTCCCACGGTTGAACCCATGCTCCCCTGGTACACACACACCCCACGGTTGAACCTAACGCCCCTGGTACACACTCCACTGGTGATGGTGAACCTAACCTCCCTGGTACACACACTACCAAGGTGGTGATGATGATCCTAACGCCCTGGCACACACATTGCCACGGTGGTGATGGTGAACCTAACGCCCCTGGTACACACACTCCACCGTGGTGATGGTGAACCTAAAGCCCCTGGCACACAGACACCCAGGATGGTGAACCTAATGCCCCTGGCACACACACTCCCACGGTGGTGATGATGAACCCACGCCCTAGTACACACACGCCCATGGCTGCATTAGAACCTAACGCTCCCTGGCACACACACTCCTCGGTGGTGATGGTGAACCTTCCGCTCCATGCATACACACACTCCCAGTGTGGTGATGGAACCCACCCTGGACACACACACTCCCACGGCTGAACCTAACGCTCCCTGGTACACACACTCACGGTGGTGATGGTGAACCCAACGCTCCCTGGCACACACACCCCACGGTGGTGATGGTGAAACTAACGCCCTGGTACACACACACCCCACGCAGTGAACCAACGCCCCCTGGTACACACACTCTCACGATGGTGATGGTGACCCAACGCCCTTGGTACACACACTCCACGTTGGTGTTGGTAAATGTAACGTCTCTGGTACACACACCCCCACGGTGGTGATGAGAACTCACGCCCCTGGTGCACACACTCACGGTGGTGATGGTGAACCTAACATTGCCTGACACACACTCCCCACGATGGTGATGGTGACCCTAACTCTCCCTGGTACACACATTCCCACGGTGATGGTGAACCCAATCGCCCCTGGTACACACACTCCCACGGTGGTAGGTGAACCTAACGCCCCTTGCACACACACACCCCATGGTGGTGACAGAACCAACACTCTCTGGTCAGACACACTCCCACGGTGGTGATGGTGAACCCAACGCCCCTGGTGCACACACTCACGGTGGTGATGGAACCAATGCCCTCTCTCACACACACCCCTGGTGTTAGTGAACATAATGCCCTGGCACACACACTCCACGGTGGTGAACCCATTCCCCCTACACACACACTCCACGGTTGAACCTAACGCTCCCTGGCACACACCTCACGGTGGTGATGGTGAACCTAACCATCCCTGGTACAATCACTACCAAGGTGGTGATGGTGAACATAACGCCCCCTGTACACACACCCCACGGTGGTGATGGTGAACCTAACGCCCCTGGTACACACACCCCACGGTGGTGATGGTGAACCTTATGCTCCCTGGTACACAGACACCCACGATGGTGAAACAAACGCCCCTGGTACACACACCCCCACGGTGGTGAACCCAATGCCCCTGGTACACACACACTCCACGGTGGTGAACCCACCCCTGGTACACACACTTACGGTGGTGATGGTGAACCAACCTCCCTGGTACACACACTACCAAGGTGGTGATGATAATCCTAACGCCCCTGGTACACACATTCCACGGTGTTGATGGAGAACCTAACGCTCCTGTACACACATCCCACCGTGGTGATGGTGAACCCAAAGCCCTGGCACACAGACACCCACGATGGTGAACCCACGCTCCCTGGCACACACACTCCCACGGTGGTGATGATGAACCCAACGCTCCTGGTACACACACGCCCATGGTTGTGACGGTGAACCCAACGCTCCCTGGTACACACTACCCCGGTGGTGATGGTGAACCTAACGCCCCTGGTACACACACTCCCAGTGTGGTGATGGTAAACCCAACGTTCCCTGGTACACACTCCCCACGCGGCGGTGAACCTAACGCCCCTGGCACACACCTGGTGATGGTGAACCCATGCTCCCCTGGTACACACACTCCCACGGTGATGGTGAAACCAACGCCCTGGCACACACACTCCCCACTGCAGTGAACCTAACGCCCCTGGTACACACACTCTCACGATGGTGATGGTGACCCAACGCCCTTGGTACACACACCCCACGTTGGTGTTGGTAAACTAACGCTCCCTGGTACACACACTCCCACGGTGGTGATGGTGAACCTAACGCCCCTAGTGCACACACCCCACGGTGGTGATGGTGAACCTAACATTGCCTGGTACACACACTCCCACGATGGTGATGGTGACCAACTCCCTGGTACACATTCCCAATGGTGTGGTGAACCCAACGCCCCTGGTACACACACTCCCACCCTGGTGATGGTGAAACACGCTCCTTCGTACACGCACTCCCCACGGTGTTGATGAACCTAACGCCTGGTACTCACTCCCACGGTGGTGATGGTCAACCTAAAGCTCCCCTGGTATAGAGACACCCAAGATGGGAACATAACGGCCCCTGGTACACACACTCCCACGGTGGTGATGGTGAACCCAACGCCCTGGTACAACACACTCCCACGGTGGTGAAGATGATAACGGTCCCTGGTACACACACCCCATCGGTGATGGGAAACTAACGCCCTGCACAAATACAATCCTATGGTGATGACGGTGAACCCAACGCCCTCGCTGCACACACTCTGCGGAGATGCAGAACCTAACGCCCTGGTACACAGACACCACGATGGTGAACCTAACACCCCTGGCACACATATCCCACGGTGATGGTGAACCTAACGCCCCCGGCAACACACCCCACAGGGTGAACCCAACTCCCTGGTACACTCACGACGGTGAACTTAACGCCCTTGCACACTCCCACGGTGGTGATGGTGACCTAACTCCCTGGTACACACACCCCCACGGTGGTGATGGTGAGCTCAACGTAACCTTACACACACAATGGAGATGGTGAAACCTAACACTCCCTGGTACACACACCCAACGGTGGTGATGGTGTACCAACGCCCGTGGTACACACTCCCACGGTGGTGACGTGAACTCACACACACACTCACAGTGGTGATGGTGAACCCAATCTCCCTGGCACACCTCACACCAACGGTGGTGAAACTAACGCCCCTAGGCACACACACTCCCAAGACGGTGATGGTGAAACCTAAGCCCCTGGCACACACACACCCTACGGTGGTGAAATCCTGGCACACACTCACGATAGTGACGGTGAACCTAACGCTCCTGGCACACACCTCCCTCGCGTGTGATGGTGAACCTAATACCCCTGGGACATAATAACCCACGGCGGCATGGGAACCTAACGCCCCTGGCACACACCCACGGTGGCGACGCCGGTGAACTTAACGCCCCTGCACACACTCAAACACTGGTGATGGCAACCCAAAGCCCCCGGCACACAGACACCCACGATGGTGAACCACACCCTGGCACACACCACGGTGATGGTGAACCGGTCGCTCCCGGTACACACACTCCCCACCGCGTGAATCTAACGCTCCTGGCACACACACCCCATGGCGTGAACCAACGCCCCTGGTACACACCCCATTGGTGATGCTGAAACTAACGCTCCTGCAACACACCCACGGTGGTGATGGTGAACCCAACGCCTGGTACACACCCCACGGTGGTGATGGTGAACCTAACGCTCCCTGGCACACACACACCCACGATGGTGAACCAACGCCCCTGCACACACACCACACGGTGATGGTGAACCTAACGCCCCTGGTACACACACTCCACGGGTAGATGGTGAACCCACATTCTCTGGCACACCACGGTGCGATGGGAACCTAACGCTCCCCTGGCACACACACCCTACGGTGGCAGAACCCACGCCTCCCCGGCATACACACACCCCACGGTGGTGATGGTGAACCTAACGCCCCTGCACACATCCTATGGTGGTGGAACCCAACGCCCCTGGTACACATACTCCCACGGTGTGAAACCTAACGCCCCTGGCACACACACACTCCACACGGTGGTGATGGTGAACCCCACGCCCTGGTACACACACCCATCATGACCACGCCCCAAGGTTGGCAACACATCCACGGCGGTAAAAACGCCCCCACACACACTCCCACGGTGGTGATGCAGGACTTAACTCCCTGGCACACACACTCCCACGGTGGTGATGATGAACCCTAACGCTCCCTGGCACACACACCTCTACGGTGGTGATAGAACCTAATGCCCCCTCTTACACACAATCCCCATGGTGTGATGGTGAACATAATGCCCCTGGTACACACACCCCACCGCGGTGAACCTCGCCCCTGGTACACACACCCCACGGTGGTGATGGTGAACCCAACGCCCCCTGGTACACACATCCCCAAGCAGTGTGATGGTGAACCCAACGCCCCTGGTACACACACTCTCACGGTGGTGATGGTGAACCTAATGCCCCTGGCACAAAAATCAGGTGTGGTGAGTGAACCAACGCCCCTGGTACACACACTCCCACGGTGGTGATGGTGAACCCAACGCCCCTGGCAAATAAAATCTCATGGGTGGTGAGAGAACCCAACGCCCTGGCACACACCTCACACGGTGGTGATGGTGAACCCATCGCCCCTGGGTACAAACTCCCCTGGTGTTGATGCAGAACATAACGCCCCTGGTACACACACACACCCATGGCAGGAACCTAATGCCCTGGTACACACACTCCCCATTTGGGTGAACCATAATTCCCTGGTGCACACACATCCTCACGGTGGTGATGATGAACTAACGCCCTGGTACACACACTCATGGTGGATGATGAAACCAACGCTCCTTCACACACACTCCATGGTGCTGATGGTGAACATAATGCTCCCTGGTACACACACTCCCACGGGTGGAACCTAAAAGCTCCCTGGCACACACACATCTTGACGGTGGTGAACCCATCGCCCCTGGTACACACACTCCCACGGTGGTGATGGAACATAACGCTCCTGGTACACACCCCTCTACTGATGGTGATGGTGACTTAACGCCCGCAGGCTACACACCCCACGGTGGTGAGGTGAACTAACGCCCTGGTACACACACACTCCACGGTGGTGATGGTGAACCTAACCTCCCTGGTACACACACTCCCACGGTGGTGATGGTGAACCTAACGCCCCTGGTACACACACCCCACGGTGGTGATGGTGAACCCAACGCCCCTGGTACACACACACTCCCCACGGTGGTGATGGTGAACCTAACCCCCACTAGTACACACACCACGATGTGTAGGGAACCTAACACCCTGGTACACACACCCCACGGTGGTGATGTGAACCTAACGCCCTGGCACACAGACACCCACGATGGTGAACCAACACTCCCTGGTACACACACTCACGGTGGTGATGGTGAACCTAACGCCCCTGGCACACACTCCCACAGTGGTGACAGTGAACCTAACGCTCCCTGGTACACACACTCCACGGTGGTGATGGTGAACCTAACGCTCCCTGGTATACACACACTCCCACGGTGGTGATGGTGAACCCACGCCCTGGCACACACACTCCACAGTGGTGATGGTGAACCTAACGCCCCTGCACACACTCCCACGTGGTGATGGTGAACCTAACACTCCCTGGTAACACACTCCACGGTGGTGATGGTGAACCAACCCCTGACACACTCCCGGTGAACCTAACGCCCCTGGTACACAAACTCCCACTGCGGTGAACCAACGCCCCTGGTACACACACTCCACGGTGGTGATGGTGACCCCTAACGCCCCCCTGGTACACACACCCCACGGTGGTGATGGTGCACTCCCACGGTGGTGAAACCAATGCCCCTGGCACACACACACCCCCAATGCTGGTGAACCCACCGCCTCTGGCACACACACCCTCGGTTGTGATGGTGAACCCAACCTCCCTGGTACACACACACACTCCCAAGGTGGTGATGCAGGAATCCCACCGGCTCCCCTGGCACACACCCCACGGTGGTGACAGAACCCACCGCCCCTGGTACACACACTCCCCACGGTGGTGATGCAGGAACCTAACGCTCCTGGTACACACACCCATGGTGAACTTAACGCCCTGGTGCAATACATCCCCACGATGGTGATGGTGGACCCTAACCTCCCTGGTACACACTCCCACTGTGGTGATGGTGAACCCAATCGCCCTGGCACACACACTCCCACGGTGGTGATGAGAACCTAACGCCCCTGGCTGACTCCCACGGTGGTGATGGTGAACCTAACTATGTGGCACACATCTCAACGGTGGTGACAGAACCAATGCTCTGGCACACACCTCACGATGGCAGGATGGTGAACCTAACGCTCCCTGGTACAAACACTCCCAATGTGGGTGATGGTGAACCCAACTCTCCCTGGCACACAGACACCACGATGGTGAACCTAACACTCCCCCTGGTACACACACTCCCACGGTGGTGATGTTGAACCTAACACTCCCCTTGGTAATAATACACTCCACAGGTGATGGTGAACCCAACGCCCCTGGCACACACACCCACGGTGGTGACGGTGAACCTAGCGCTCCTTGGTACACACATCCCACGGTGGTGATGGTGAACTCATCGTCTATGGTACCGCAGCACTCCCACGGTGGCATGTGAACCCACGCCCCTGGGCACATTGCAGACACCCACGATGGTGAACCTAACACCCCTGGCACACACACCCCACGGTATGATGGTGAACCTAACACCCCTGGTGCACACACCCCACAGTGTAAGATGGTGAACCCAACGCTCCCTGGCACACACACACTCCTTACTTGGTGGTGACGGCGAACCCAACGCCCCCGGTACAAACACCCCACGGTGCAGATGCGAACCTAACGCCCGTGGTACAACTCCCTACGGTTGTGATGAGGAATCTAACGCCCCGGCACACAGACACCACGATGGTGAACCTAACACTCCCTGGGACACACACTCCACGGTGATGTGGTGAACCTAACACCCCCTGGTACACACTTCCACGGTGGTGAGATGGTGAACCTAACGCTTCCTAGTACACACACTCCCCACGATGGTGACGGTGAACCTAACGCTCCCTGAACACACACTCCCACGGTTGTGATGGTAAACCTAACGCTCCCGGCAATAATATTACACTTGTTGGGTGGTGATGGTGAACCAACTCTCCCTGGCACACACACCCCACGGTGGTGATGTGGTGAACCCACGCTCCCTCTTACGCTGGCACACACACTCCGAAGGTGGTGATGGTGAACCCACCGCTCCCTGGCACACACACTCCACGGTGGTGATGGTGGAACCTAACGCCCTGGTACACACACTGCCCACACATGGTAACCTAACGCCTCCTTGGCACACACACACCCCATGGTGGTTATGGTGAACCCATCATTATTTTGGGTACACACACCCACGGTGGTGACATGATGAACCCAACTTCCCTGAACACCCCACGGTGGTGATGGTGATCCAACGCCACCTGCAGCACACACCCCCCAACTGCGAACCCAACGCCCCCAGGCACACACACACTCCCAAGCGGTGAACCTAACGCTCCCTGCACAATCCCACGATGGTGATGGTGACCCCAACCTCTATGCACAAACACTACCATCCCGGTGGTGATGGTGATCCTAACGCTTCCTAGTAGACACACTCCACGGTGGTGACGGTGAACTAACGCCTCCCTTGAACAACTCACGGTAGATGTAGAACCCAATGCCCCTGGTACACACACCCCACGGTGGTGACATGGTGAACCTAACGCTCCCTGGTACACACACCGCCACGGTGGTGATGGTGAACCCAACGCTCCCGTGAACACACACTCCCACGGTGATGGTGAACCCAATGCCCCGGCATACACACCCCACGGCAATGGTGAACCTAACGCTCCCTCGTACACACACTCCCCACGGTGGTGATGGTGAACCCAACACCCATGGCACAAACACTCCCACGGTGGTGATGGAACCTAACGCTCCCTGGCACACACACTCCACGGTGTGATGCAGAACCCAAATCCCCAAGGCCACAGACACCACGAGCAAACCCAACGCCCCTGGTACATACACTCATCGGTGATGGTGAACCCAACGCCCCCCTGGAATACACACCCCTACGGTGGTGACGGTGAACCAACGCCCCAGGACACACACACCCACGGTGGCAATGCAAAACCAACGCCCTGGCACACAGACACCCACTATGGTGAACCTAACGCCCCTAGCAAACACTCCCACAGTGGTGAAGGTGAACTCACACCCCTGCTACCACACACCCCACGGTGGTGACAGAACCACTCCCCTTGCACACACTCCACGTCGTGAACCTAACGCCATCTGGCACACACAACCCCACGGTGATGGTGAACCTAAAGCCCCTGGTGGTGATGGCAGAACCAAACGCCTCAAAACACACTACAGTGGCAAAGGAACCTTACACTCCCCACACACACCCCCACGAAAAGATGTAGAACCCAACGTCACACACACACTTACGGCAGAACCTATCGCCCCCTGGCACACACACCCCAAACGGTGGTGATGAGAACCTAACCTCCCTACACACACTCCCAAGGTGGCATAATAAACCCAACCCGCCCTGGACACACCCCACGGTGTGATGGTGAACCAACGCCCTGGCACACACACTCCCACGCAGGACAGGAACCCACACACTCCCACGTTGAGATGGTGAACCTAACGCCACTGGGATACACACCACACGGCAGTGAACCCACACCCTGGCACACACACTACCATGGTGGTGATGGTGACTCCTAACGCCCCTGCACACACACTCCCACAGGAAGACAGAACCACTACCTGGCACACACCCCACGGTGTGAGGGTGAATCAACGCTATCAGGCCAAAAACACCCACGGTGGTGATGGTGAACCCTAACGCCCTGGCATACACACCCCAAGGTGATGGTGAACCCAACGCCCCACACAACAATCCCACGGCAACGCAGAACCTAACACTCCTTATACACACACTTACGGTGGTGATGGTGAACCCAACGCCTCTGGTAACACAATACCCAATGTGGTGATGGTGAACCAACGCCCCCTGCAAACACACATTCCCACGGTGGTGACGGTGAACCTAACACTCCCCTGGCACACACTCCCACGGTGGTGATGGTGAACCCAACGCTCCCTGGCACACAGACACCTACGATGGTGAACCCAACACCCCTGGTACACACACTCCCACAGTGGTGATGGTGAACCTAACCCTCCCCACACACCCCAAGGTGGTGATGGTGAACCCAAAGCCCTGGTACTAAGACACCATTGATGGTGAACCTAACGCCTGGTACACACACTCCCCACGGTGGTGATGCAGAACCTAACGCCCCTGGCACACCCACTCCCACCGTGGTGAAGATGACCCTAACGCCCGTGGCACACACCCCACGGTGGTGATGGTGAAACTAACGCCCCTGGTACACACCACCCACGGTGACGGTGAACCTAACGCCCCTCGCACACACACTCCCACGTTGATGGTGAAACCCAACGCTCCTGGTACACAGACACCCACGATGGTGAAACTAACACTCTGCGCACACACTCCCACGGGGGAGATCCTAACGCTACCTGGTACACACACCACTGCGGTAACCAACGCCCTGCGCACACACACTCCCACGGCGGTGAACCTAACGCTCCCTGGTACACACACACATCTCAATGATGGTGACAGGTGACCCCACCTCTGCACATTCCCACGGTGGTGGATGCGCAGACACATCTCCTGGTAAGTATGGAAACCTAACGCCCCTGAACACACACTCCCCACGGTGGTGATGGTGAACCAATGCCCCTGATACACACACTCGGTGGTGATGGTGAACCTAACGCTCCCTGGTACACACACTGCCACGGTGGTGATGATGAACCTAACACCCCTGGTAACACACTCCCCACGGTGGTGATGGTGCACCAACGCCTGAGGCAACACACCTCCCACGATGGTGATGGTGAAACTAACGCCCCCTGCACACTCCCCACGGTGGTGATGGTGAACCACGCCCCTGGTGCACACACTCACGGTGGTGATGGTACTTCCACGCCCTCTACACACACACTCCATGTTGATGGTGAACATAATGCCCCTGATACAGACACCCCACGGTGGAGAACCTAATGCCCTGGTACACACACACACCCAACGGTGGTGAACCTAACGCTCTGGTACACACTCCCACGGTGGTGATGGTGAACCTAATGCTCCTCACACACACTCCCACGGTGGTGATGATGAACCAACGCTCCCTGGTACACTCCCACGGTGGTGATGGTGAACCCAGCTCCCTGGGACACACACTCACACAGTGGTGATGGTGAACCCAACGCCCTGGTACACACACCCACGGTGGTGATGGTGAACCTAACTGCCTCCCAAGACACACTCAGTGGATGGTAAACTTAATGCCTCACTACACACCCCATTGTGTTGATGGTGAACATAATGCTCCTGGTACACACACTCCCACGGAGGTGAACTTAACGCTCCCTGGTACACACCCCACGATAGTGTTGGTGACCCTAACTCTCCCTGGTACGCACTCCCACGGTGGTGATGGTGAACCTAACGCTCCCTGGTACACACTCCCCACGGTGGTGATGGTGAACCTAACGCTCAATGGTACACCCACTCCCACGGTGGTGAGGATGACCCAAACGCCCGTGGTACACACACTCCACGGTGGTGATGGTGAACCAACGCTCTGGTACACACACTCCCACCGTAGTGATGGTGAACCTAACGCTCCCTGGTACACACACCCCACGGTGGTTATGGTGAACCCAATGCCCCTGGTACACACACACCCCACGGTACTGAACCTAACGCTCCCTGGCACACACTCCCACGGTGCTGACGGGAACCCAACGCTCCCAGGCACACACACTCCCTCGGTGGTAACTGAACTTAACGCCCCTGCACACAGACACCCATGATGGTGAACCTAACGCTCCCTAGTAAACACACTCCCACAGTGGTGAAGGTGAACCTTACGCCCCTGGCACACACTCCCCACGGTGGTGATGGTGAACCTAACGCCCCTGGTACACACACTCCCACGGCGGTGAGCCTAACGCCCCTGGTATACACACTCCCACGGTGGTGATGGTGAACCTAAAGCTCCCTGGTGGTGATGGTTAACCAAACGATCCCTAGTACACACACTCCCACGGTGGTGACGGTGAACCTAACGCTCCCTGGTACACACACTCCCACGGTGGTGATGGTGAATTTAAAGCTTCCTGGTACACACAATCCCACGGTGGTGAAGGTGAACCTAACGCTCCCTGGTACACACACACCCCACGGTGGTGATGGAGAACCAACGCCCCTGGCACACAAACCCCCACGATGGTGAACCTTACACTCCCTGGTACACACACTCCCATGGTGGTGATGGTGAACCACCTGGTACACATACTCCCCACGGTGGTGATGGTGAACCTAACGCCCCTGGTACACACACTCCGGTGGTGATGGTGAACCAACGCTCCCAGGCACACACTCCACGGTGGTGATGGTGAACCCAACGCCCCCTGGCACACACACTCACGGTGGTGATGGTGAACCTAACACTCCCTGGTACACACACTCCCACGGTGGTGACGGTGAACATAACGCTCCTCGCACACACACCCCACGGTGCTGATGGTGAACCTAACGCCCTTGGCACACAGACACCCACGATGGTGAAACTAACACTCCCTGGTACACACACCCCACGGGGGTGATGGTAACCTCAACGCTACCTGGCACACACTCCCACTGCGGTGAACCTAACACTCCCTGGCACACACTCCCACGGCGATGAACCTAACGCTCCCTGGTACACACACTCTCACGATGGTGATGGTGACCCCACTTCATGGTACACACATTCCGTGGTGATGGTGAACCTAACGCTTCCTGGTAGACACACTCCACGGTGGTGATGGTGAACCTAACGCTCCTTGAAACACACACTCCCCACGGTGGTGATGGTGAACCCTAATGCTCCTGATACACACACTCCACAGGGTGATGGTGAACCTAACGCTCCCTGGCACACACCGCCACGGTGGTGATGATGAACCTAACACTCCTGGTACACTCCACGGTGGTGATGGTGTACCTAACGCCCGAGGTACACACACTCCCACGATGGTGATGGTGAACCTAACTCTCCTGGTACACACCTCCCACGGTGGTGATGGTGAACCTAAGCTCCCTGGTGCACACACTCTCACGGTGGTGATGGTGAGCCTAACGCTCCCTTTCACACACTCCCATGGAGTTGATGGTGAACATAATGCTCCCTGATACAGACACTCCCACGGTGGTGAACCCTAATGCTCCTGGTACACACACTCCCGGTGGTGAACCTAACGCTCTCTGGTACACACACTCCCACGGTGAGTGGTGAACCTAACGCTCCTGGTACACACACACTCCCACGGTGGTGATGGTGAACCTAACGCTCCTGGTACTCCACGGTAGTGATGGTGAACCTAACGCTCCCTGGTACACACACTCCACACTGTGGTGATGGTGAACCTACGCTCCCTGGTACACACACTCCCCACGGTGGTGATGGTGAACCTAACGCTCCTGGTGCACACTCTCACGGTGGTGATGGTGAACTTAATGCTCCACTTACACACACTCCCATTGTGTTGATGGTGAACATAATGCTCCTGGTACACACACACTCCCCACGGTGACTCTGCCTCCTGGTACACACACTCCCACGATAGTGATGGTGACCCTAACTCTCCCTGGTACACACTCCCACGGTGGTGATGGTGAACCTAACGCTCCTGGTCCACACACACTCCCCGGTGGTGATGGTGAACCTAATGCTCAATGGTACACTCACTCCCACGGTGGTGAGATGACCCAAACGCTCCGTGGTACACACACTCCCACGGTGGTGATGGTGAACCTAACCTCCTGGTACACACCTCCCACCGTAGTGATGGTGAACCTAACGCTCCCTGGTACACACACTCCCACGGTGGTTATGGTGAACCCTAATGCTCCCTTGGTACAAACACTCCCACATGGTGAACCTAACCTCCCCTGGTACACACACTCCCACGGTGGTGACGGTGAACCTAACGCTCCCAGGTACACACACTCCTCGGTGGTAATGGTGAACTTAACGCTCCTGGTACACACACTCCCCACAGTGGTGAAGGTGAACCTTACGCTCCCTCGTACACACACTCCCACGGTGGTGATGGTGAACCTAACGCTCCTGGTACACACAATCCCACGGCGGTGAGCCTAACGCTCCTGGTACACAGACACCCACGATGGTGAACCTAACGCTCCTAGTAAACCTCCCACAGTGGTGAGGGTGAACCTAACGCTCCTCGTACACACACACTCCACGGTGATGGTGAACCCTAACGCTCCCTGGTACACAGTCCCACGAGGTGACCTAAGCCCTGGTGGTGATGGTTAACCTAACGCTCCTGTACACAATCCCACGGCAGTGAAACCTAACGCTCCCTGGCACTGGTGAGTGAACCTAACGCTCCCTGATACACACACTCCCACGATGGTGATGGTGACCCTAACGCTCCCTGGTACACACACTCCCACAGTGGTGATGAACCTAACGCTCCCTGGTACACACACTCCCACAGTGGTGATGGTGAACCTAATGCTCCCTGTTACACACTCCCCACGGGTGGTGATGCAGAACCCAACTCTCCCTGGGACACACACTCCCACGGTGGTGATGTAGAATCTAACATTCTGCAAGGCATGACACTGTGGCATGGTGAACCTTACGCTCCCTGGTACACACACTCACACGGCGGTGAACCTAACGCTCCCTGGTACACACACACTCCCACAGTGGTGATGGTGATCCTAACGCAACCTGGTACAGACACTCCTACGGTGGTGATGGTGAACCTAACGCTATCTGGTACACACACTCCCACGGTGAACCTAACGCTCCCTGGACTGGTGAACCTAACGCTCCCTGGTACACACACTCCCACGGTGGTGATGGTGAACCTAACACTCACTGGTACACACACTCCCACGGTGGTGAAGGGGAACCTAACGCTCCATGGTACACACACTCCCAGGGTGGTGATGGTGAACCTAACGCTCCATGGCACACAGACACCCACGATGGTGAACCTAACACTCCCTGGTACACCCACTCTCACGGTGGTGTTGGTGAACTTAACGCTCCCTGGTACACATACTCCCACGGTGGTGATGGTGAACCTAACGCTCCCTGGTACACACACTCCCACGGTGGTGATGGTGAACCTAACGCTCCCTGGTACACACACTCCCACGGTGGTGATGGTGAACCTAATGCTCCCTGGTACACACACTCCCACTGCGGTGAACCTAACGCTCCCTGGTACACACACTCACATGATGGTGATGGTGACCCTAACGCTCCCTGGTACACACACTCCCACGGTGCTGATGGTGAACCTAACGCTCCATGGTACACACACTCGGAAGGTGGTGATGGTGAACCTAACGCTCTCTGGTACACACACTCCCACGGTGGTGATGGTGAAGCTAACCCTCCCTGGTACACACACTCCCACGGTGGTGATGGTGAACCTAACGCTCCCTGGTACACAGACACTCACGATGGTGAACCTAACGCTTCCTGGTACACACACACCCACGGTGATGATGGGGAACCTAACGCTCCTTGGTACACACACTCCCACGGTGGTGATGGTGAACCTAACGCTATCTGGTACACACACTCCCACGGTGGTGATGGTGAGCCTAACGCTCCCTGGTACACACACTCCCAAGGTGGTGATGGTGAACCAAACGTTCCATGGTACACACACTCCCATGGTGGTGATGGTGAAGCTAACCCTCTCTGGTACACGCACTCCCACGGTGGTGATGGTGAAACTAACGCTTCCTGGTACACACCCACACGGTGGTGATGGTGAACCTAACGATCCCTCATACACACACTCCCACGGTGGTGATGGTGAACCTAACGCTTCCTGGTACACACACGCCCATGGTTGTGACGGTGAACCTAAAGCTCCCTGGTACACACTCCCACGGTGGTGATGGTGAACCTAACGCTCCCTGGTTCACAGACACCGATGATGGTGAACCTAGCGCTCCCTGGTACACACACTCCCAGTGTGGTGATGGTAAACCTAACGCTCCCTGGTACACACACTCCCACGGCGGTGAACCTAACGCTCCCTGGTACACACAAACCCACGTTGGTGTTGGTAAACCTAACGCTCCCTGGTACACACACTCCCACGGTGGTGATGGTGAACCTAACGCTCCCTGGTACACACACTCCCACTGCGGTGAACCTAACGCTCCCTGGTACACACGCTCCCACGATGGTGATGTTGACCCTAACGCTCGCTGGTACACACACTCCCACGAAGGTGAAGGTGAACCTAACGCTCCCTGGTACAGACACTCCCACAGTGGTGATGGTGAACCTAATGCTCTCTGGTGCACACTCCCACGGTGGTGATGGTGAACCTAACTCTCCCTGGTACACACACTCCCACGGTGGTGATGGTGAATCTAACATTCCCTGGTACACACACTCCCACGGTGGTGATGGTGAACCTAACGCTCCATGGTACACACACTCACACGGCGGTGAACCTAACGCTCCCTGGTACACACACACTCCCACGGTGGTGATGGTGATCCTAACCCAACCTGATACAGACACTCCTACGGTGGTGATGGTGAACCTAACGCTATCTGGTACACACACTCCCACGGTGGTGATGGTGAACCTAACGCTCCCTGGTACACACACTCCCAAGGTGGTGATGGTGAACCTAACACTCACTGGTACACACGCTCCCACGGTGGTGAAGGGGAACCTAACGCTCCATGGTACACACACTCCCAGGGTGGTGATGGTGAACCTAACGCTCCATGGCACACAGACACCGATGGTGAACCTATTGCTCCTAGTACACCTCTCCCACGGTGGTGTTGGTGAACTAACGCTCACACAGACACCCACGATGGTGAGACCTAGCACTCCTGGTACACACTCCCACAGTGGTGATGGTGAACCCTAACACTCCATCGTACACACACACTCCCAAGGTGGTGATGGTGAACCTAAAGCTTCCTGGTACATGACACCCCATGATGGTGAACCTAACGCTCCCTGGTACACACCTCCCACGGTGGTGATGGTGAACCTAACGCTCCTTGGTACACAGACACCCCGAAGGTGAAACTAACACTCCCTGGTACACACTCTCCCACGGGGGTGATGGTGATCCTAACGCTACCTGGTACACACACTCCCACTGCGGGCCTAACGCTCCCAGGTACACACTCCCACGGCAGTGACCCTAACGCTCCCTGGTACCTCCCACACGGTGGTGATGGTGAACCTAACGCTCCCTGGTACACACACTCCCACGGTGGTGATGGTGAACCTAGCGCTCCCTGGTACACGCACTCCCAATGTGGTGATGGTAAACCTAACGCTCCCTGGTACACACACTCCCACGACGGTGAACCTAATGCTCCCTGGTACACACACTCTGACGGTGGTGATGGTGAACCTAATGCTCTCTGGTACACACACTCCCACGGTAGTGATGGTGAACCTAATGCTCGCTGGAACACACACTCCCACGGTGGTGATGGTGAACCTAACGCTCCCTGGTACACACACTCCCACTGCGTTGAACCTAACGCTCCCTGGTACACACACTCCCACGATGGTGATGGTGACTCTAACGCTCCCTGGTACACACACTCCCACGAAGGTGATGGTGAACCTAACGCTCCCTGGTACACACACTCCCACAGTGGTGATGGTGAACCTAATGCTCCCTGGTACACACTTCCACGGTGGTGATGGTGAAACTAACTCTCCCTGGTACACACACTCCCAAAGGATGATGGTGAACCTAACGCTCCCTGGTACACACACTCCCACGGTGGTGATGGTGAACCTAACTCTCCCTGGTACACACACTCCCAAAGGATGATGGTGTTCCTAACGCTCCCTGGTACACACACTCCCACGGTGGTGATGGTGAACCTAACGCTATCTGGTACACACACTCCCACGGTGGGGATGGTGAACCTAATCCTCCCTGGTACACACACTCGCAAGATGGTGAACCTAACGCTCCGTGGTACACACACTCCCACGGTGGTTATGGTGAACCTTACGCTCCCTGGTACACACACTCACACGGCGGTGACCGTAACGCTCCCTGGTACACACACACTCCCACGGTGATGATGGTGATCCTAACCCAACCTGGTACAGACACTCCTACGGTGGTGATGGTGAACCTAACGCTATCTGGTACACACACTCCCACGGTGGAGATGGTGAACCTAACGCTCCCTGGTACACACACTCCCACGGTGGTGATGGTGAACCTAACACTCACTGGTACACACACTCCCACGATGGTGTAGGGGAACCTAACGCTCCATGGTACACACACTCCCAAGGTGGTGATGGTGAACCTAACGCTCCATGGCACACAGACACCCACGATGGTGAACCTAACACTCCCTGGTACACACACTCTCACGGTGGTGTTGGTGAACTTAACGCTCCCTGGTACACATACTCCCACGGTGGTGATGGTGAACCTAACGCTCCCTGGTACACACACTTCCACGGTGGTGATGGTGAACATAACGCTCCCTGGTACACACACTCCCACGGTGGTAATGGTGAACCTAACGCTCCCTGGTACACACACTCCCACGGCGGTGATGGTGAACCTAACACTCCCTGGTACACACACTCCCACGGTGGTGATGGTGAACCTAACACTCCGTGGTAAACACACTCCTACGGTGGTGATGGTGAACCTAACGCTCCCTGATGATACACACACCCAAGGTGGTGATGGTGAACCTAACGCTCCCTGGCACACACTCCCCACGGTGACGGTGAACCTAACGCTCCCAGGTACACACACTCCTCGGTGGTATGGTGAACCCACGCCCTGGGTACAGACACCCACGATGGTGAACCTAACGCTCCCTAGTAAACACACTCCCACAGTGGTGAAGGTGAACCTAACCTCCTCGTACACACACTCCCCACTGTGGTGATGGTGAACCTAACGCCCCTGGTACACAGACACCCACGATGGAAAATAACACTCCCTGGTACACACACTCCCAAGGTGGTGATGGTGAACCCAACGCCCCTGGTACACTCACTCCCACGGTGGTGAAGATGACCCCAACGCTCCGTGGTACACACACTCCCCACGGTGGTGATGGTGAAACAACGCCCCTGGTACACACACTCCACGGTGGTGACGGTGAACCTAGCCCTCATACACACACCCCACGGTGTTGATGGTGAACCTAACGCCCTTGGTACACAGACACCGACGATGGTGAAACTAATCCCTGGCACACACACTCCCAAGGTGATGGTGATCCTAACGCTACCTGGCACACACACTCCCCACCGCGTGAACCTAACGCCCCTGGTACACACACCTTCCCACGGGTGAACCTAACGCTCCCTGGCACACACATTCCCACGGTGGTGATGGTGAAACTAACGCTTCCTGGTAGACACACTCCCACGGTGGTGATGGGAACCTAACGCTCCCTGGCACACACACCCCACGGCGGTGAACGTAACGCCCCTGTATACACACTCCCACGGTGGAGATGGTGAACCTAAAGCTCCTGGGTGGTGATGGTTAACCAAACGATCCCTAGTACACACACTCCCACCACGGTGGTGATGGTGAACATAACGCCCCTGGTACACACACTCCAATGATGGTGATGCAGACCCTAACGCCCTGGCACACACACTCCCCACTGGTGATGGTGAACCTAACGCCCCCTGGTACACACACACCCACAGTGGTGATGGTGAACCTAACGCTCCCTGGTACACACACTCCCACGGTGGTGATGGTGAACCTAACGCTCCCTGGGACACACACTCCCACGGTGGTGAAGGTGAACCTAACGCTGAATGGTACACACACTCCCACGGTGGTGACCGTGCACCTAACGCTCCCTGGTACACACACTCCCACGGTGGTGATGGTAAACCTAACGCTCCCTGGCACACAGACACCCACGATGGTGAACCTAACACTCCCTGGTACACACACTCCAGCGGTGGTGATGGTGAACCTAATGCTCCCTGGCACACACACATCCACGGCGGTGAACCTAACACTCCCTGGTACACACACTCCCACGGTGGTGATGGTGAACCTAACGCTCCCTGGTACACACAATCCCACTGTGGTGAACCTAATGCTCCCTGGTACACACACTCCCACGGGAGTGATGGTGAACCTAACCCTCCCTGGTACACACACTCCCAAGGTGGTGATGGTGAACCTAACGCTCCCTGGTACACACACTCCTACGGTGGTAATGGTGAACCTAACGCTCCCTGGTACACACACCCCCACGGTGGTGATGGTGAACCTAACGCTGCCTGGTACACACACTCCCATGGTGGTGATGATGAACGTAACTATCCCTGGTGCACACACTCTCACGGTGGTGATGGTGAACCTAATGCTCCCTCTTACACACACTCCTATGGTGTAGATGGTGAACATAATGCTCCCTGGTACACACACTCCCACGGTGGTGATGGTGAACCTAACCCTCACTGGTATACACACTCCCAAGGCGGTGATGGTGAACCTAACGCTCCATGGTACACACAGTCCCACGGTGGTGATGGTGAACCTAACGCTCCCTGGTACACACACTCCCACGGTGGTGATGGTGAACCTAACGCTCCCTGGTACACACACTCCCACGGTGGTGATGGTGAACCTAACGCTCCCTGGTACACACACTCCCACGGTGGTGATGAACCTAACGCTCCCTTGTACACAAACTCCCACAGTGGTGATGGTGAACCTAATGCTCCCTCTTACACACACTCCCATGGTGTAGATGGTGAACATAATGCTCCCTCGTACACACACTCCTACGGTGGTGAACCTATTGCTCCCTGGTACACACACAATCCCACGGTGGTGAAAGTAATGCTCCCTGGTACACACACTCCCACTGTGGTGATGGTGAACCTAACGCTCCCTGGTACACACACTCCCACGGTGGTGATGGTGAACCTAACGCTCCCTGGTACACACACTCCCACGGTGGTGATGATGAACGTAACTATCCCTGGTGCACACATTCTCACGGTGGTGATGGGGAACCTAATGCTCCCTCTTACACACACTCCCATGGTGTAGATGGTGAACATAATGCTCCCTCGTACACACACTCCCACGGTGGTGATGGTGAACCTAACCCTCACTGGTACACACACTCCCAAGGTGGTGATGGTGAACCTAACGCTCCATGGTACACACACTCACACGGTGGTGATGGTGAACCTAACGCTCCCTGGTACACACACTCCCACGGTGGTGATGGTGAACCTAACGCTCCCTGGTACACACACTCCCACGGTGGTGATGGTGAACCCTAACGCTCCCTGGTACACACTCCCACGGTGGTGATGGTGAACCTAACGCACCCTGGTACACACACTCCCACGGTGGTGATGGTGAACCTAATGCTCCCTCAGCACACACACTCCTGGTGATGGTGAACCTAACACCCCTGGTACACACACTCCCACGGTGGTGACGGTGAACCTAACGCTCCCGGGTACACAGACACCCACGATGGTGAACCTAACACTCCCTGCTACACACACTCCCACGGTGGTGATGGTGAACCTAACGTTCCCTGGTACACATACTCCCACGGTGGTGATGGTGAACCTAACGCTCCCTGGTACACACACTCCCACGGTGGTGATGGTGAACCTAACGCTCCCTGGTACACACACTCCCACCGTGGTGATGGTGAACCTAACGCTCCCTGGTACACACACTCCCACGGCGTTGAACCTAAATCTCCCTGGTACACACAGTCCCACGGTGGTGATGGTGAACCTAACGCTATCAGGTACACACACTCCCACGGTAGTGATGGTGAACCTAACGCTCCCTGGTACACACGCTTCCACTGTGGTGATGGTGAACCTAACGCGCCCTGGTGCACACACTCTCTCGGTGGTGATGGTGAACCTAATGCTCCCTCTTACACACACTCCCATGGTGTTGATGGTGAACATAATGCTCCCTGGTACACAAACTCCCATGGTGGTGAACCTAATGCTCTCTGGTACACACAGACACCCACGATGGTGAACGTAACGCTATCTGGTACACACACTCCCACGGTGGTGAACCTAACGCTCCTGGTACACACACACACACTCCCCACAGTGGTGATGGTGAATCTAACTCCTGGTACACACACTCCCACGGGTGGTGCTGGTGAACCTAACGCTCCCTGAGGCCACACACTCCCACGATGGTGATGGTGATCCCTACGCTCCCTGGTACACACACACTCCCACCTTGGTGATGAACCTAACGCTCCTTGTACACAAGCTCCCATTGGTGATGGTGAACCTAACCCAACGTGGGACACACACTCCCAAGGTGGTGATGGTGAACCTACGCGCCTGCACACACACTCCAACGGTGGTGATGGTGAACCTAACGCCCCTGGCACACACACTCCCACGGTGGTGATGGTGAATATAATGCTTCCTGGTACACACAGTCCCACGGTGGTGAAGGTGAACTCAACACACCCTGGCACACACTCCCACGGTGGTGATGGTGAACCTAACGCTCCCCTGGTACACACACTCCCACGGTGGTGATGGTGAACCAACACTCCCTGGTACACACACGCCCACGGTAGTGATGGTGAACCTTATGCCCCGTGGCACACACACTCCACGGTGGTGATGATGAACCCAACACGCCCTGGTACACACACTCACACTGGGAAACCCAACACTCCTTAGTAAACACACTCCACAGTGGTGAGGTGAACCTTACGCCCCCTGGTACACACACTCCCACGTGGTGATGGTGAACCTAACGCTCCCTGGCACACACACCTCCCACCGCGAGTGAACCCTAACGCTCCCTGGCACACACACTCCCACGGAGGTGATGGTGAACCTAACGCTATCTGGTACACACTCCCCAGGCGATGGTGAACCCAAAGCTCCCTGGTGGTGATGGTGAACCAAACGATCCCTAGTAACACACACTCTCACGATGGTGATGGTGAACAACGCCCCTGGCACACACACTCCCCACGGTGGTGATGATGAACCTAGCGCCCTGGTACACACACTCACACGACGGTGAACCTAACGCTCCCTGGTACACACACACACTCCCAGGGTGGTGATGTGATCCTAACGCTCCCTGGCACACACTTCCATGGTGGTGATGGTGAACCCAACGCTATCTGGCACACACACTCCCACGGTGGTGATGGTGAACCCAACGCCCCTGGTACACACACTCCCACTGTGGTGATGGTGAATATAACGCTTCTGGTACACACACCCCACGGTGGTGAAGGTGAACCTAACACACCCTGGCACACACACTCCCACGGTGGTGATGGTGAACCTAACACTGCACACACTCCCACGGTGGTGACGAACCTAACGCTCCCTGGCATACACACACTCCCACTGTGGTGATGGTGAACCTAACCTCCCTGGCACACACACTCCCCACGGTGGTGATGGTGAATATAACGCTTCCTGGCACACACACTCCCCACGGTGAAGGTGAACCTAACGCTCCATGGTACACACTCCCACGGTGGTGACGGTGAACCCAACGCCCCTGCACACACACTCCCACTGTGGTGATGGTGAACCCAACGCCCGTGGCACACAAACCCACGATGGTGAACCTAACACCCCCTGGTACACACACTCCCATGGCGGTGATGGTGAACCTAACGCTCCTGGCACACCCACTCCCACGGTTGTGAAGATGACCCTAACGCTCCGTGGTACACACTCCCCATGGTGGTGATGGTGAAACTATCGCTCCTGGTACACACACTTACGGTGGTGACGGTGAACCTAACGCTCCCTCGCACACACACTCCACGGTGATGGAGTGAACCTAACGCTACTTGGTACACAGACACCCACGATGGTGAAACTAACACTCCTGGCACACACACTCCACGGGGGTGATGGTCATCCTAACGCTTCCTGGCACACACACTCCACCGCCGTGAACCTAACGCCCCCCTGGCACACACACCCCACGGCGGTGAACCTAACGCACCCTGGTACACACATTCCCACGATGGTGATGGTGACCCTAGCTCTCTGGTACACACATTCCCCACGGTGGTGATGGTGAACCTAACGCTTCGCACAAAACCTCCCTGGTACACACACTCCCACGGTTGAAGATTGAATATAAAGCTCCCTCACACACACTCCCCACGGTGGAATGGTGAACCTAACGCCCCTAGTACACACACTCCCACGGTCAGATGGTGAACCTAACGCCCTGGCACACACACTCCCACGGTGGTGATGGTGAACCTAACACTCTAGTACACACACACTCCCCACGGTGGTGACGGTGAACCTAACGCTCCCAGGTACACACTCCTCGGTGGTATTAGTGAACCAACGCTCCCTGGTACACAGACACCCACGATGGTGAACCTACGCTCCCTAGTAAACACACTCCCACAGTGGTGAAGGTTAACCTACGCTCCTGGTACACACACTCCCACGGTGGTGATGGTGAACCTAGCGCCTCCCTGGTACACACACTCCCACGGCGGTGAACCTAACGCTCCTGGCACACACACCCCACGGTGGTGATGGTGAACTAACGCTATTTGGCACACACTCCCACGGTGGTGATGGTGAACCCAAAACTCCCTGGTGGTGATGGTGAACCAAACGATCTGGCAACACACCTCACCATGGTGATGGTGAATCTAACGCCCCCGGCACACACACTCCCACGTAATGATGTTGAACCTAACGCCCCCTGGTACACACACCCCACGGTGATGATGGTGAACCTAACGCCCCTGGTACACACACTCCCACGGTAATGATGTTGAACCTAACGCCCCAAGTATACACACTCGGTATTGGTGAACCAACGCCCCTGGTACACAGACACCCACGATGGTGAACCTACACCTCCTTAAACACACTCCCACAGTGGTGAAGGGATAACCTTACGCTCCCTGGTACACACACACTCCCCACGTTGGTGATGGTGAACCTAACGCTCCCTGGTACACACACTCCCCACGGGTAGTGAACCTAACGCCCCTGCACACACTCCCACGGTGGTGATGGTGAACCTAACGCTATTTGAATACACACACTCCCACGGTGATGGAGAACCTAAAGCTCCCTGGTGGTGATGGTGAACCAAACGATCCCTAGTACACACACCTCATGAGTGATGGTGAATCAACGCTCCCTGGTACACACACTCCCACGTAATGATGTTGAACCTAACGCCCCCCTGGCAAAATAATAATTCCCACGGTGATGATGGTGAACCTAACGCTCCTGGTACACCACTCCCCACGGTGGTGATGGTGAACCCAACACTCCCGGCACACAACACCCCCACGGTAGTGATGGTGAACCTACGCTCCGTGATACACACACTCCCACGGTGGTGATGATGAACCCAACGCGCCCTGGCACACACACTCACACGGCGGTGAACCCAACGCCCCTGGCACAAACAACACCACGGTGGTGACGGTTAACCTAACACCCCTCGCACACACACCCCCACTGTGGTGATGCAGAACCCAACGCTACCTGGAAACACACTCCCACGGTGGTGATGGTGAACACAACGCCCCCTGGTACACACACTCCCACGGTGATAAGGTAACCCTGAAGCTCCATGGCACACACACCCCACGCCAGTGACGGCAAACCCAACGCCCTGGTACACACACCTCCACGGCCAAGAACCTAACACCCAATACACACACCCACGATGGTGAACCTAACACCCCTGGTACACACACCCCACGGTAAAGATGGTGAACCCAACACCCCTGCACACAAACCCCACGGTGGTGATGGTGAACCCAACGCCCCTGCCATTGAACACACACCCCACGGTGGTGATGGTGAACCCCACGCCCCTGGCACACACACTCCCCAAGTGGGGGGTCATGGTGAACCCACGCCCCTGGTACAACACACACCGCCATGGTGATGGAGAAACCCAACACCCTGCACACCACACCCCACGGTGGTGAAGATGACCCCTAACGCCCGTGGTACACACACCCCACGGTGGTGATGGCAACCCTAACGCCCGAAAGTACACTCACGGTGGTGAAGATGAACCCCAACGCCCCTGGGTACACACACCCCACGGTGTGATGGTGAAACTAACGCCCCCTACATAACACTCCCACGGTGGTGACGGTTGATTAACGCCCTCGTGCACACACACCCCACTGTGGTGATGGTAAACCCAACGCCCTGGTACACAGAAACCCACGATGGTGAACCCAACACTCCTGGTACACACACTCCCCACGGTGGTGATGCAGAACCCAACGCTCACTGAACACACACCACGGCGTGCAACCCACCGCCCCCTGGCACACACACTCCCAATGATGATGGTGACCCTAAATTCCTGGTACACACCCCAAGGTGATGACAGAACCCAACGCTGCCTGGTACACACAATCCCACGTGGTGATGGTGAACCTAACGCTCCATTGAACACACACTCCCCACGGTGGTGACAAGTAAACCAATGCCCTGGTACACAACACCACGTGGTAAACCCACACCGCCACGGTGGTGTTTAGAACCCACACCCCTGGCACATACACTCCCACGTGGTGGGTGACGACCCAACCCCCACACGCACCAAGGTGGTGATGGTGAACCTAACGCCCCTGCACACACACCCCACGGTGGTGATATGAACCAACGCCCCTGGCACACAGACACCACGATGGTAAACCAACACCTGTGCACACACACCCGTGTGATGGTGAACCTAACACCCTGGTACACACACCCCACGGGTGGTTGGTGAACCTAATGCCCTGCACACACACTCCCACGGTGTGACGGTGACCCTAAAGCCCTGGCACACACACTCCCACGTGGTGACAGAACCCAACGCCCTGCACACACTCCCAAGGTGGTGATGGTGAAACCTAACGCCCCCTGGTCCACACACTCCCACGGTGGTGAGGTAAACATAACTTCCTGCAAACACACCCCACGGTAGTGATGAGAACCTAACGCCCAGGCACACACCCCACGATGCTATGGTGAACCCAACGCTCCCAGGCACACACACCTACACGGAGCAGAACCCAACGCCCCGGTACACACACCACACGGTGGTAACCCAACGCCCTGTACACACATACCCCACGGTGGTGAGATCCAAACGCCCCGGGTACCCCACGGTGGTGACGGAACCCAACGCCCCTGGTACACACCCCACGGTGGTGATGGTAAACCCAACGCCCCCTGGCACACATTCCAAGGTGGTGATACTTGTACCAACGCCCTTAGCATACACACCCCACGGTGGTGATGTTGAACATAACGCTTCCTGGTACACACACACCCCCACGGTGGAGAAGTGAACTAACGCCCAGGCACACACACTCCCCACTGTGAGGCAACCCTGGTACACACACTGTGGTGACAGAATCAACGCTATGTGGTACACACCCCACGGTGGCTGATGGTGAACCCAACGCCCTGGCACTCAGACTACCCACGTGATGGTGAACCTAACACCCTGTACACACACTTACGGGGGTGACTGAACCTAACACTGGTACACACACTCACGGTGGTGATGGTGAACCTAACGCCCTGGTACACACACCCCACGGTGAACCTAACACTTGGTACACACACCCCACGGCTGATGGTGAACCCAACACCCTGGCACACACACTCAACGGTGTGATGGTGAACCTAACACTCCCTGCACACAAACCCCACGGTGATGGTGAACCTAACGCCCCTGGTACACAACACTCCCCACGGTGGTGATGGTGAACCTAACGCTCCTGGTACACAACATCCCACGGTGGTGATGGTGAACCTAACGCCCATGGCACACACACTCCCACGGTGGTGATGGTGAACCTAACGCCCCCGGCACTCAGACACCCCACGATGGTGAACCTACACCCTGGTACACACACTCCCCACGGGGCATGGTGAACCCAACACCCTGGTACACACATCTCCACGGTGGTGATGGTGAACCTAACGCTCCCTGGTACACACACCCCACGGTTGTGATGTGCCTAACGCCCTGGTACACACACTCCCCAAGGTGGTGATGGTGAACCAAGCTCCCTGGGTACACAGACACCCATGATGGTGAACCCATCGCCCCTGGTACACACACACCCCACGGTGGTGATGGTGAACCCAACGCCCTCGGCACCCCAACCCACGGTGGTGAAGATGACCCTAACGCTCCGTGGTACACACACTCACAGGTGGTGACGTATAGCAACGCCCTCGTACACACACTCCCCACTGTGATGTTGAACCTAACGCCCCTGGCACAGAAACCCACGATGGTGAACCTAACACTCCCTGGCACACACTCCCACGGTGGTGATGGTGAACCTAACGCTCCCTGGTACACACACACCCCACGGAGGTGAACTTAACGCCCCTGCACACACTCCCCACGATGGTGATGGTGACCCTAAATCTCCCTGGTACACACACTCCCAAGGTGGTGATGGTGAACCCACTGCCTGGCACACACACACTCACGGTGGTGATGGTGAACCTAACGCCCACTGAACACACAGTCCCACGGGGTTGATGGTGAACCACGCCCTGGCACACACCTCCACGGGGTTATGGTGAACCTAGCTCCCCTGAACACACACTCACGGTGATGGTGAACCCACGTTCCCTGGTACACACACTCCCACGGGGGTTATGGTGAACCTAACGCCCCTGGTAACACACACTGCCACGGTGGTGATGGTGAACCTAACACTCCTGGTACACACACTCCCACGGTGGTGATGGTGTACCTAACGATCCGTGGTGTACACACACCTGCATGTGAACCTAACGCTCCATGGTACACACACCCCACGGTGGTGATGGTGAATCTAACGCTTCCTGGTACACACACTCCCACGGTGGTGATGAGAAACCCACGCTCCCTGGCACACAGACACCACGATAGAACCCACACCTGCGGCACACACCCCACGGTGGTGATGGTGAACCCACCCCTGGTACACTCCCACGGTGGTGATGGTGAACCCACCCCCTGGTACACACACTCCCACGGTGGTGACGCAGACCCTAAAGCCCCCTGGCACACACACTCCCCAACGTGGTGATGGAAACCTAACGCTCCCTGCACACACACTCCCCAAGGTGGTGATGGTGAACCCACGTCCCTGGTCCACACACTCCCCACGGTGGTGATGGTGAACATAACTCTTCCTGGTACAAACACTCCCACGGGTGATGTAGAACCTAACGCCTGTGGTACACACACTCCCACGGTGCTGATGGTGAACCTAACGCTCCAGGTACACACACTACACGGCAGTGAACCTAACGCCCTAGTTCACACACTCACACGGCGGTGAACCTAACGCTCCCTGGTACATACTCCCCACGGTGGTGATGGTGATCCCAACGCCCCCTGGTACACGCACTCCCACGGTGGTGACGGTGAACCTAACGCCCCTGGCACACACCCCACGGTGGTGATGGTAAACCCAACGCCCTGGTACACACTCCGAAGGTGGTGAGATATTTAACGCCTTGGCACACACACCCCCCCGGTGGTGATGGTGAACATAACGCTTCCTGGTACACACACCCCACGGTGGTGAAGGTGAACCTAACGCCCATGGTACACACACTCCCACTGTGGTGAGGGTGAACCTAACGCCCCTGGTACACACACCCCCACTGTGGTGATGGTGAACCTAACGCTATGTGGTACACACACCCCCACGATGGTGATGGTGAACCTAACGCCCCCTGGTACATACACTCCCACGGTGGTGATGGTGAATCTAACGCTCCTGGCACACAGACACCCACGATGGTGAAACTAACACCCTGGTACAGACTCCACGGTGATGGTGAACCCAACACTCCTGGCACACACTCACGGTGTTGATGGTGAACCCACCCCTGGTACACACACCCACGGTGGTGAACCTAACACCCTGGTCACACACACTCCCCACGGTGGCTGATGGTGAACCTAACACCTGGCACACACCCTACGTGGTGATGGTGAACCCACGGTCCCTGGTACACACACCCCCACGGTGGTGATACAGAACCCACCCTGGCACACAGACACCCACGATGGTGAACCTAACACTCTGGTACACACACCCCACGGTGGTGATGGTGAACCTAACACCCTGGTACACAAACCCAACGGTGGTGATGGTGAACCTAACGTTCTGGCACACACTCACGGTGGTGATGGTGAACCTAACGCTCCCTGGTACACACACTCCCACGGTGGATGGTGAACCTAACGCCCATGGCACACACACTCCCACGGTGGTGATGTTGAACCTAACGCCCTGGCACACAGACACCCATGATTGTGAACCTAACACCTGGTACACACTCAATGATGGTGAACCTAACACCTCCCTAGAACACACACTTCCACGGTGGTGATGGTGAACCCAAAAGCTCCCTGGTACACAGACACCCACGATGGTGAACCTAATGCTCCATGATACACACACACTCCCACGGTGGTGATGGTGAACCTAACGCCCCTGGTAAACTCACTCCACGGTGGTGAAGATGACCCTAACGCCCGTGGTACACACACTCCAACGGTGGTGATGGTGAAACTAACGCCCTGGCACACACTTACGGTGGTGACGCAGAAGCTAACGCTCCTCGTACACACACTCACTGTGGTGATGGTGAACCCAACGCCCCCTGGTACACAGACACCCACGATGGTGAAACTAACAATCCCTGGTACACACACTCCCACGGGGGTGATGGTGAACCTAACGCCCCTGGTACACACACTCCCCACGGGGTGATGGTGAACCTAATACCCCTGGTACACCCACTCCCCACGGTGGTGATGGTGAACCTAACGCCCCTGGTACACATCTCCCCACGGTGGTGATGGTGAACCTAACGCCCCTGGCACACACACCCCACGGTGGTGAGGGTGAACCTAACGCCCCTGGTACACACACTCCCACAGTAGTGATGGTGAACCCAACACCCCTGGTACACACACTCCCACGGTTGTGATGGTAACTAACGCCTGTGGTACACACACCCCACGGTGGTGATGTGAACCTAACGCCCTGGTACACACTCACACGGCGTTGAACCTAACGCTCCATAGTACACACACTCTCAGAGGTGAGGAACCTAACACTTGTACACACACCCCACGGTGGTGATGGTGAACCTAATGCTCCCTGGCAAACAGACACCCACGATGGTGAACCTAACACCCGTGGTACACACACTCCCACAGTGGTGATGGTAAACCTAACACTCCCTGAACACACACTCCCACGGTGGTGATGGTGAACCTAACTCCTTGTACACACACTCCACGGTGGTGACGGTGAACTTAAAGCTCCATGGTACACACACTCACGGTGGTGATGGTAAACCTAACGCTCCCTGGTACACACACTCCCAAGGTGGTGATGAACCTAATGCCCTTGGTCCACACACTCCCACGGTGGTGATGGTAAACATAACTCTTCCTGTTCCACACACCCCACGGTAGTGATGGTGAACCTAACGCCCGTGGTTCACACACCCCACGGTGCTGATGGTGAACCAACGTTCCCTGGCACACACACTCACACGGCGGTGAACCTAACGCCCCCGGTACACACACCACACGGCGGTGAACCCAACGCCCCTGGTACACACACACTCCCCACGGTGGTGAGAGAACCTAACACTCCCGGTACACACCCCACGGTGGTGATGGTGAACCTAACGCTCCCTGGTACAAGCACTCCACGGTGGTGACGGTGAACCTAACGCCCTCGGTTCACACACTCCCCACGGTGGTTATGGTAAACCTAACGCTCCCTGGCACACACACTCCTGGTGATGGTACCAAACGCTCGGTACACACTCCCACTGGTGATGTGAACCTAACGCTCCCTGGTACACGCACTCCCACGGTGGTGACGGTGAACCTAACGCCCCCTGGCTACGCACTCCACGGTGGTGACGGTGAACCTAACGCCCCTGGCACACACACTCCCACATTGGTTATGGTAAACCTAACGCTCCTGGCACACACACTCCCACGGTGGTGATGGTGAACCTATCACTCCCTGGTACACACACTCCCACGGTGGTGATGGTGAACCTAACGCTCCCTGGCACACACACCCCACGGTGGTGAACCCAACACCCCTGGTACACACCCCACGGTGGCTGATGGTGAACCTAACGCCCCTGGCACACACACTCCCACGGTGGAGTGAGGAACCAACGCTCCATGGTATACACACTCCCCGGTGGTGATGGTGAACCTAACGCCCCTGGCACTCAGACACCCCACGATGGTGAACCTAACACCCCTGCACACACCACGGGGGTGATGGTGAACCCAACACTCCCTGGTACACACACTTCCACGGGGTGATGGTGAACTAATGCCCTGCACACACACTCCCCACGGTGGTGATGGAGGACCCACGCCCCTGGCACACACACTCCCACGGTGGTGAACCCACCCTGGCACACACACTCCCCACGGTGGTGGCTGATGGTGAATCTAACACCCCTGGTACACACACACTCCCACGGTGGTGATAGAACCCAACACTCCCTGGCACACACAAACCCCACGGTGGTGATGGAGCACACACACCAACAAGTACACTGA
>NW_024747881.1:0-13898 GCF_018991925.1 Homarus americanus | reverse complement strand
TTGCCGTCCGCTTACCAGCCAACCAGCGGCAAGTTCCACAGACCAAGCCTCGCCTCGGACTGCGCGGTGATTGGCCAGTTACCGCCTTCACCTCAGCCAATCAGCAGCGCCGCTCACTTCCGGTCTGCTCGCCAAAATCTGTAGAGCAGACAAGCCCACAGTTGCCAAAATTCGAATCAGTGCCTCCCTCCACCTCGACCACAGAGTGCGAGGGGCCACCTGGTCGCACGAGGCAAGCGAGGTCATCCGACACCTGCAAGCAGAAACACTCGTCAATAACAACCAAGACACACGAGACAATGGTTACGTTGTTCTTCCACCATGGAGCCCTCCACCAGCCACATTCAAAATTACCGACATAGGCGATAGTAAGGCCAACCTCCAGAAGGAGGGCCTCCAAAAAATAACTCTCGAAGCCATAGCCACCGAGACACCGGCTGATGCAGCATCATACTTCACAGACGGCTCGGTGGACCCAAAATATCATAGATCCGGAGCGGCCTTCTACACCCAAGGTCAGACCCTCCGATGGAGACTTTCCAATGACGACTGCACCCTACAAACAGAGCTGGTAGCAATCTCAAAGGCCCTACAACACGCTGTAACACAACACAACAAGTCCATCATAATTCACACGGACTCGAAATCGGCCATGCAGGCGCTGCAACACAGTCAACCAAGAGACAACGTCCACATCATTACCTCGATCCTCGCACAGCTACAGGAATTCCAAAGCCAAAACCGCCCAGTCGTCTTACACTGGATTCCCAGTCATGTAGGGATCGGAGGAAACGACGTGGCAGACGAAGCAGCCAAGGCAGCTACACGTTCTAGTAGCGTACACATCCAAGTTCCAGCAAGCGTGCAACAGATCAAGAATCACCTCAGAAAGACTAGCAAGCTCCACATCAAAAAGAGCTTCCTTCATGCATTCAACGCTGGTTCCCAATCAGCCAAATGGTACCTGGCGGCCACAAAAGGGGAACCACCTGTCGCTGACAAGAAAACTCCAAGACAAACCCAAGTCAGCCTTCATCGACTACGACTAGGGTACAAGTGCTCCTGGCAGATGATCGGAAATGACGTCATGGAATGCACCTACTGTCAGGAGCCAGCAGCCAACCCACTTGAACACTATCTCCTCGATTGCGAGGTCACACAAAGCCTCCGAAACAGAACTCAAATCTCCCAAGAAACACACACAACACCAGCGGCCACTCTAACCCGAAAGGCCCAAACAGACCACATTCACCACCTACTCCGGGTCATCACACGATACCCACCACCCAGATAGCTTAGAAAGTATCCTCTCCCAGCAAGTGCGGACCCCAGTTCGGGGGGCGCGCCACTCCGAAACTGACCACGTCCAAGAGTGGGGGTTGGTGGTAAGCGTCCACTGATCGGGGGTCCGCTGACACTTGCAATCTGCAGTATCCTTCCAATCTGCAGGTGGGACCACCTCCAATCCCAATCCGGTCTGGCTGCTCCTGGAGCTCCAGCCGGAACCACCAAACGGGCCGCCTATAGGCAAAGGCCCGTGTCGGACTACGGTCCGACAATCTCAACAACAACAACTAAGAGCATCACTTGAGAACTGAACCTCGGCGAGGTAGGATCTTTCTGCTCCCGAGGTACCACGTGAACCAGACAATGTTCACCTGTAACCAGGCGAAGGTCGTCAGACTGTATCCAGTCAAGCGCCCTTCGCGCAAGCAACTGAACCTCCTTGTCCTGAGGAAGTTTTTTGACTCCTCAGGAATCACGGGGGTGACAAGGGTCGTCCGCAGAGACAGCGGTGACCTTATCGTCACCTTCGCGGAATGGGGAGAGGCCCAACAACTAGAAAACCTAAGAGAAATCAACGGGATCCAGATCCAAGTTGAAGCCTGCATAGAAGACAAATTGGTTTTGGGAGTCATCTCCCACACAGAAATTGAACATCTAGAAAAAGAAGAACTGGCCGAGCTGATTGGAGACCAGCTCTCAATAGTTCGGAAGCTGACCAGTACAGCTGCACTGGTTGGCTACCCAAAGAAACTACCAAGCACCGTTTTGCTGGGATGGGAGAAGATCCCAGTAAGACCGTATCAACGAAGGCCTACAAGATGCTACAAATGCCAGAGGTACGGCCATCTGGCGCGGAAGTGTCGTGCTCGGGAGGTGTGTTCCAGTTGCGGGACACCCGGGCACCAGGACACCAACTGCTCGGCGGCCGCCAAGAAGTGCGCAGCTTGTGGTGGCCCTCACTCCTCCTCCGACCGGGAGTGTCCCAATTGGAGGGAGGAGTGCAGGGTGGCCAAGCTGCGAAGTAAGGAAAGACTGAGCTACAAGGAGGCTCTCCTTGTAGTGAAATCTGAAGAAAAGACCAATCAAGACCCGAACAAGACCACAACAAATATAAATCAAGACCCCAAGAAGACCACGGAAAAAAAAGAAGTCAAAATTAAACCCGATTTTATAACACTATCATTAATACCGTTTATAGACGTGTATGAGAATATTCCAGAACAAGACCAAGAAGAAGAATGGAAATTGAAAAGTAAAAGAAGAAACAAGAAAAGGAAGAAGTCCAAAGAAAATGACTCTACAAACAAACAGCTTCGGCCGAAATAGCCTAACGGCGAAGTGGCCAGTAATCCCCAATACCTACCTAAGAGCACTTCTAGTAGCGTACACATCCAAGTTCCAGCAAGCGTGCAACAGATCAAGAATCACCTCAGAAAGACTAGCAAGCTCCACATCAAAAAGAGCTTCCTTCACGCATTCAACGCTAGTTCCCAATCAGCCAAATGGTACCTGGCGGCCACAAAAAGGGGAACCACCTTTCGCTGACAAGAAAACACCAAGACAAACCCAAGTCAGCCTTCATCGACTACGACTAGGGTACAAGTGCTCCTGGCAGATGATCGGAAATGACGTCATGGAATGTACCTACTGTCAGGAGCCAGCAGACAACCCACTTGAACACTATCTCCTCGACTGCGAAGTCACACAAAGCCTCCGAAACAGAACTCAAATCTCCCAAGAAACACACACAACACCAGCGGCCACTCTAACCCGAAAGGCCCAAACAGACCACATTCACCACCTACTCCGGGTCATCACACGATACCCACCACCCAGATAGCTTAGAAAGTATCCTCTCCCAGCAAGTGCGGACCCCAGTTCGGGGGGCGCGCCACTCCGAAACTGACCACGTCCAAGAGTGGGGGTTGGTGGTAAGCGTCCACTGATCGGGGGTCCGCTGACACTTGCAATCTGCAGTATCCTTCCAATCTGCAGGTGGGACCACCTCCAATCCCAATCCGGTCTGGCTGCTCCTGGAGCTCCAGCCGGAACCACCAAACGGGCCGCCTATAGGCAAAGGCCCGTGTCGGACTACGGTCCGACAATCTGAACAACAACAACTAAGAGCACTGCGTAGGTTCCCGTCCTCGGTTGTCCGCCTCCAGACCTTGTGCCAGGGTGCTGGTATCCATTTCGAAGACGTTGATAGATACGTTCCACCGTTGTGTCCGCCATGGGAGAACTCCAACTTCCATGTGGAAACATCGTGGCTTCCAGGAGGGAAGAATGACCTTCATCCTGAGCTCCTGAAACAACTTTTCTATCAATTTCTGGAAGGATATAGCGCCTATACTCACGTGTACACAGACGGGTCCAGAACTGACGACAACGTTGGAGCCGGTATCTGGAGCAGAGACGGGGAGTGGAGCTCCCGCCTGCCGCGGCATACAACCATATTCACTGCAGAGATGTTTGCAATAAGTAGAGCCATTGACATTGCAATAACAAGCGATGTCAATGATGTTGCTGTCATTTCAGATTCCATGTCAGCTCTTAAAGCAATTCAAGGTGGTGATACTACCAGCAATGAGATACAGGGCAACATTATTAATAAACTACATGAGTGTGCCAAGAATATTGTGCTGATATGGGTGCCTGGGCATTGTAACATTCGGGGCAATGAACAGGCAGACAAACTAGCAAAAGCGACTGTGGGTCTCAGGGAGACAACCAATGTACCCTGGGAGCCTCAGTCGTGTCTCTCCTTGGGGAAGACATATACAACAGGGAAGTGGCAACTTGATTGGACGAGGTTAGATCTTCACAACAACTGGAAGACTAACATAGGAAACTGGCTTTCAGCATACAGAAAAAATAGGAGGGAAGAAGTGGTTCTCGCCAGACTAAGGTTGAACTGTACCCATTTGACCCACCTAAAAGCCTATTTAGACAACTCCTTTCCACCTATCTGTGCCACGTGCAACAAAATTCTTTCTATCCGACACATTCTGACGGAGTGCAGCCAGTACGAACCAGAGCGCCGGCAGCTGGTGATCCTAGCTGCCGAGCGAGGCTTCGTGCTGACTGTACCCAACCTATTGCAAGATAATGTCACCATAAGTGACGCAGTAATAATCTTCCTCAAGGAGACCCGTCTTATCGGCATGTTGTGAATGACACACGCATGAACTCTTTTTATATTTATAATATGTATGTAACCATGCCCTAAAGCAAATAAAAATGAATAAAACAAAAATTTAAACATACAACATGAGAGACATATCACAAACCTTTCCATTACATACAACACGCACATATACCAAGTAAAACTGACACCCACCAACACATATTCAAACAAAAAGACACGGGCTACAAAAGACAATAAAAAAAAAGAAAAAAAATCAAATCACAGAGAAACTAGTCACCTGACCGGCCATTTCATCTGGTCTGTCAGTAACTCACTATCATATCACTCACTCATACCATAATTCATCCCAAATAAAACAACAAGAAGAAAGAAGAAACCAAAATACCAAGAACAAGAAGAACACAAGAATAACAAGAAAAGAAGAAACAAGAACATCAGATTAGTTGTAGCAAGAAAGAAGACCAAGACTAGAAGAAGAAAGAAGACATCAGCTCCGGCCGAAATAGCCCAAAGGCGAAGTGGCCAGCAATCCCCAATACTAGTCTAGTCTAAGAGCACTAACTCACTCAACCTGCACCAACACCCCCCACAAAACGAAAAGAAAAAACCCTAACAATCCCCCCAAAATAAAAACCTAACATACCCAGCCGTTACTAGCAATCCCACCCAAAATAAAAAATAACCATTCAACCATTCACTAAACTCACCCTACCATTCCTCCCAAAACAAATACCTAACTTACCCATCCCATACTAACACAGATGACGTGTACGCCTCCCTTAGCCAATAAGGTCGGGGAGAGGTGCACAGTACCTGTACACAAGCCTTCTCCCTCAAAGAATGTTACCAACACTGTTGACATGGGCGCCTCCCTTAGCCAATAAGGTCGGGGAGAGGTGCACAGTACCTGTACACAAACCCTCTCCCTCAAGAATGGGACCAGGAACGCACAATACCTGCAAAAGCCCTCCACGCAAATTACAGAAGTCCTTTACAAGCCAAAAGGAAAGAAAGAAAGCAATAATAACCCAACTCTGCCAACCACTAATAAAACCTACAATCCTCCCAAAAGAAAAACTTAATATACCCGACCTTTCTAACAACCCCCTTCGACCCCCCATAAAAAAAATTACATATGACTCAATACAACTATTCATTAGCCACCCAAATCATATCACCCCTAGGAAATCCTACCATACTATAAATTAACCTAACAACCTCCAAAGCCCCTCTCTCCTCCCAACAACTCACCATACCTGACCTACTAACAATTATCCTCCCCCCTCTCCCCTACTATATTGACACACACACACACACACACACACACACACACACACACACACACACACACACACACACCAAAACCCCTTAAGCAATTCTAATTCAACTCAAATCAATATACCACCGCCACCCCCAACCAATCCCCTAATACAAACTCCCCTCCCCCACAACCAATCTCCAAACACAACCCCCTGCCAGACAAAGCCTTTCATGATACTACAACTCTCCAGAACCAAATCAAACATACCCAACCTCTGTGACAGCCACTCTCAACGAAATCGACCTAACTCAAGACTGAAACCAATCAACCTATATCTCATTCTCATCTCCGTTCACAATTTGACAAAAAGCTCAAATCTGTCTCCTGCTATTACTAAAAACTCTCCTACGATACGCTCATCCTTCCTTACTACGAATAATTTGACATTTCAAGCTCAAAGATTCAAAACCCTTCCTCCAACTCGCTCCGTTCCTCTTTGACATAGCTCAAAGACTTTACCTTCATCTTTCTCCAAAAAACCCTACGACTAGCTACATTTCCATTTTTTCACCTTCTCTGTTACTTTGATCGTGTGTTGCCTGTGCGTCCATCCACCTGCGCTTCTCGGCTTGCGCCGCCACCGTGGCGGGGCGGTTCTTCCTCCGCTTTGCCAACACTGCCTAAGCTAAGACGATAACCAGAGCACCCGCGTTGGCCCTTTGCTTGCCCGGTCCTGCTCCCGCCCTCCCTCTGCCTTGTCCTGATTGTGATTGTTACACCTACCGGGCACATTGCCTACCCCCTCACGCAAGCGGTGTTTAGCCACTGCACCTAGTCTCTCCTTCTAAAATTCACTTCTATCCTCTCTTATCCTTCCCCTGAGCCTCTTTCCCCACTGTCACTAGCTTTTATGTATGTATGTATTTCAAGCCGCAATCATTCACTATGGTATTCACATTCGCCAGCCAGCCTTCGCCGTGATCGGACCTCTCTCAAGACCCTTCACTGCCAAAGCCAACCAGCCTCCAGTAGCTGTAACATCATTGGTAACCGACCATCACTGGAAACCTGTTGATGGCGACCCGCCTGTTACGGCATTAGACCACCACTCCAAGCCTGATCGCCCCTACTAGAGCACATCGAAACCAGATATCCCCCACGAGCGCTCTGGACTGCCAGAGGCAGCAGAACTCCCCACTGGTAGTGTGAGTGACCCACACTCCTGCTGGAGGGCTGCTGTCGGCTGTCGGTCCTGACGTGGTTTGGGGTCTTTCCCTTCCACTCAGTCTTTCCTCTTTTCGCTCTGGCCGGGGACCTGCACCCTCAGAGGTGTATCCGTCCTCAGGTCCTCCCTGTAAGTTTTCACCTCCCTCCCAGGAGTTTGTGAAAAGGAAAGGGGGCCGGAGCCTATACCACCGCCGAGCCTTCCTGGGTAACCGTGATCGTGCGGGTACCACCCAGGGAGGGGGTTGCTATCTCTCATCCTCCCCTCCCTCAAATTAGGTACACTTGGCTCGCGCCTCACATAAGCGAGCAGCTTTAACACTAGGATAGTAGGTTCGCCTTACGGGGCCACCGGGAGACGCTCACCAATACACACACACACACACACAGACATACATACAAACACACCTTTCCGGACGGATGATAACGAGAACGACGCAGCAATGACCAGGACTACGGGTAACAGGATTCGGGTGCACTCCCTTCGGGGAGGAGTATCCGAAAAAAGAAAAGAGGAGTTAGGCACAATTCTATGCGCACGCCTAGGAATCAAATTCGCCGCTCTAATAGAAGCAAAGGACTCTTACATAGTTCTTTGCATAGAAGAAAAGGACGTCGATCTCATGTTATCGACTGAATCGATAGACACACTAAAAAGAGATAACTTTGAAATAGCCATCCCACCACAGCTTAGAGCTAAGAAGTCAATTGTTATCAAGAGACTGGATAAGACCATTACCAACATTTCACCAATTGATATATCACAAGAATTAGAACAGAAAAACACATGGGCTAAAGTCGAAGAGGTGGTACTGCTCCCCAGGGCTTCAACAATGATGAAAGTGAGATTCAAAGAATCGCCATGGCCCAGAAGGCACTAGAAAATGGCATTTGCATCTCCCACTACCACCTTTCAAAAGACCAAATCGAAAAAGAAAATTTCTATCCCATAACACCTTGCTGGATATGTTGTCAATATAACCATGTATCAGCCAATTGCCCTAATAAAGACGAGAAGTTCTGCTCGGAATGTGGGGCTGAAGGGCACACATTCAGGGAGTGTAACGACAAAGAAAATTCAAAATGTCTGAACTGCAAAGGACCTCACCGCACTTTGGCAGCACGATGCCCAGTAAGAAAGGACGTCATCAAAGACGTGAAGGAAAAGGAAAAATCGAACAAACATATAGAAACTGACCCAACCAAAACCTATGCTGCAATAACAAAGTTTCAATGACACCACCTCTAAAGTGATAGAAAAAACAAAGATAAAGCCAACGCAGAAAACACTTACCCGAAGCTAAGTGAAGGTCTACCCTTCACCATACGAGCCACACTGATACATGCCCACATAAACAACGTGGCTAACCCGGGAACATTCGGAAAAACTATCAGAGAAATGTTTGCAGCGAACAACCTACCACAGGTAAACTTCCCAGACAATGCCCCATCAGCAGACATTTTAAAAAATATAACCGAAAACAGTCTATGAATCACCAGCAAAGAAAGGGAAGATAAAATAACACAGCAAAAAGATTGCACAGGAGCAGAGACTGCAAGGGAAACAACCCACTCCCAACTAACCACAACACACTACGAGACCCTAGAGAACACAACCGACCAATCAGCGAAGTCAATATCAGCAAGACCACGTTGAGAGAACACCACTGGTCAACGGCCAACCGACGCCGGAGATGATGATGATGATGATGATAATGAAGTAGAGTGGCAAATGACTTTGCCACTTTACGTCGGAGGTAGCATAGGAATCAGGTTTTGCTCAGTCAACTCCCAGCCAACAGTAACAAATGAGAGACTGTTAAAAGATATTCAAGAAGGAACAACCAAATACACATACGAAGACAACAGGGTAGAAGAGGGACTCATAGAAACACTAGTACGTGGAGGAAAAATAAGCAGCAAACATAATAAAATCGAGAGCGTAGTAGACCTATCAAAATTAAAGAAAATAAGAACAGGACTGAAGGCAGAGAGACAGAGACTCTGTTGGGTTACGTTTTGTGTTGTTTTGTCTAGCACTCAGGATGGGATGGGTGGAAACTCTAGGAGGCGGTTTTCGTATATAAAATATATTATATACAAAACATTCTGGTGCTGGAGATGCCGTGTGGTGAGCAGTGCCGGATTTAGACCTGTGGAGGCCCATGGGCAGCCTCTTTGTGGAGGCCCCCCTCATTATAACTACCCAAGAGGGTGGGGTGGCGAGTGAAGCGAGCCTAAACATCTGGGAGTTCCAGGGGGCGCTGTAAGCCCCCCGGGAAAATTTTGAAATTTGAACACTTTTTTTGGAGAATTTTGAAGTCATATGCAGTTATGTTGAGGAAATTAGAACATTGAGAAATTTTTAATTAACTGTATATTTATTGATAGTGTACAAATTCCCAACACACACACAAAAGTGAGACATGACTGGAGTCATTCATGTGGTTTCAAGTCGACCAGCCCTGATATAGCTTTTTTTTTTTTTTTTTTTTAACGTGGCCTCTAGCCTCCCCCAATGGCCACACCTTCACAGCCATTTTATTACCTTAATATTAAATATCCTAATACACAAGTAGCTATCCTATCTGTGTTGAATTAGTTGAGCCGCAGATCTATGCGGCATTCAGCTACTGTAGTTTCATAGTCAATATCAGCAGCAGTTGTCGGCATTAGGGCAGAAGCTCTCGTTCCCCTGAAGCAGAGCAAAGCCGACCGAAGGAGAGAGAAAGACAGTCGACATCTCATCCAGGCTGTAACATAACTTCTTGGCTGCTGCTTCTGTTCGGAGATCACCTCCGCGAGTCTGGCGTAGAATTATCTTGCACTTGGTTCCATCCCACCAGAGGTAGCTACTACCGCACATGTCAAAAATTTTCAAGAGACTTCACAGAAAAGAATATATTATTAGTTATTACAGAGAGATGATTCTTTGCATTATTAATCAGATAAACCTCTACTCAAATAATGGTTCTGTCCAAGAATGCATGTATAGGCTTCTTTAAGTCCAAGGTCAGATGTAATATGTGGAGGCCCCCAGATTGTGGAGGCCACTGGGCAGCTGCCCACTTTGCCCACTCCTGAATCCGGCCCTGGTGGTGAGAAGCTTGCTCAGAAGACACGTTGGGTGAGTAGCGTGCTGGAGCTTCGTTAGAGGAGATGTTGCGTGTTGCTGGCCTCCAGGTTGAATGAGAGCTGGACAGCGAGGAGCTTGCTCGAAAGAGGTGTTGCGTGTTCAGGAACGTAGGGTAGAATGAATATCAATGACGAGACTGAGAGCTTATATACACGGCTGCCGGAAGTAAACCCGGATGCAAGCATCGCAGGTGGCGACCCCCGTGATAAACTCGCCGGTTGCTTGGATACTGTCGCATTGGAATGCGGCTAGGCTTGTCAGATGTAAGGAAGAGTATCGCAGGTGGCGACCCCCCCGTGAGAACCTCGCTGGTGGTTGAATTCCGTTGCTATGGGATACGGCTACGCTGTTGTAGGGAAGAGATCCACTACAGTACTCCCCCTCCCCTCCGGGCACTGCAGGAGACTTGTTGTCGGCAGGGTTGTATCCCACATGAGAGACATAACGGGCAGGGGTGTGGATCAGTTGGCCGCTGCGGGAGACGACTCTGTCTGGAGGCACGAGATCTGGGGGAGAAGCAGAGGGAGAAGGAGGGTTGTGGATAAGAAGGTTGTACGGGCGAGGATTGTGGTGCTTCTCTCGCGGCAGGTGCAGGGGAGCCGGGTGGGGTATCTGGGTCATTAGGGCCGGCTGCGGGGTCGTCAGGAGCAGTGAGTACCTGAGGATAAAAAGAGGGTATGCAGAAATGTTGTGGGCGAGGTGGTGCTCAAAGTGGCAATGGTGGGTAGACTGGCGGAGGAGGTGCTGGATGAATGTGTTCAGGGCGGTGGGAAGGCTGGCGTGGGGCAGTAGCCTTGAATGCAGAAACCGCCTGACGTAGTGTTTGTAGTAGATCGTGACGGGCAGCAGGAGTGAAGTGGTCAAGGTCAGAAGTAAGGCTTGTGATATGCTGCTTGATAGTGTTGGAGGTTATGGCATCTACCAGTCTCCGTCGATGTTGCTTCGCCGTGTAGTTGCAGGGAGCCTCACAGCGTCTAGCTTCAGCGCCAAAACGTTGATGGTACCAACAGAAGGTTGGTACATTGTGCTGGGGGCTGGCGGCGGGGTCTGGGGCAAGCGTGAAACAGATCAAGAACCACCTCAGAAAGACTACCAAGCTCCACATCCAAAAGCTTCATTGACGCATTCAACTCTGGTTCCTAATCAGCCAAATGGTACCTGGTGGCTACAAAAGGGGAACCACCATTCGCGGACAAGAAAACACCAAGACAAACCCAAGTTAGCCTTCATCGACTACGACTAGGGTACAAGTGCACCTGGCAGACGATCGGAAATGACGTCATGGAATGCACCTACTGTCAGGAGCCAGCGGCCAACCCACTGGAACACTATCCCCTCGACTGCGAAGTCACACAAAGATCTCCGAAACAGAATTCGAAACTACCAAGAACACACAACACCAGCGGCCACTCTAACCCGAAAGGCCCAAACAAACTACATACACCACCTTCTCCGGGTCATCACACGATACCCACCACCCAGATAGCTTAGGAAGTATCCTCCCCCAGCAAGTGCGGACCCCAGTTCGGGGGGTGCGCCACTCCGAAAGTGACCACTTCCAAGAGTGGGGGTTGATGGTAAGCCTTTACTGACCGAGGGTCCGCTCACATTTGTAAACCTGCAGTATCCTTTCACATCTGCAGGTAGTACAACCTTCATCCCAAATCCGGTCTGGCTGCTCCAAGTGTTCCAGCCGGAACCACCAAACGGGCCGCCTACAGGCAAAGGCTCCTGTCGGACTACGGTCCGACAATCTCCACAACCAACAACCGTGAAGGTTATTCATTCGCCAACCAGCCTTCGCCGTGATCGGACCTCTCTCAAGACCCTTCACTGCCAAAGCCAACCAGCCTTTGTCTCTGACCCAATAGCTGCAACATCATTGGTAACCGACCACCACTGGAAACCTGTTGATGGCGACCCGCCTGTTACGGCATTAGACCACCACTCCAAGCCTGATCGCCCCTACTAGGGCACAGCTAAACCAGACATTCTCTCAACAAGCTCTTCACCACACAGCAACTCCCTAGCACTGCATTGTTCATATATATATATATATATATATATATATATATATATATATATATATATATATATATATATATATATATATATATGCAAGTAAATCAGTATGATGTAGGTATATGCTGATAACCACAAGGAAAGAAGAAAACACGAAGTTCCCAAGCGCTTTCGTGTAATTCACATCTTCAGGGGTGAGTACAGACTAAGAGAAGTACAAAACAAGGTGTATATATACAGAGGAGGGTGAGATCAGGTCCACAATGGTCAGGTATTAGGTAATGACCCTACTAATCTTTAAATAGCACCGCAACGGTCGGTAGTCAGGTCAGAAGGTAAGGTGACCCAACCTTCTCACCTGGTTACAAATCTTCTTAATTACAAAATTGTCAACCTTGCAGGCATTTCTTTCAATTAATGTGAATGCTTCTATGTTTAATGAGACTAAGATTCTATGATGTTCCTACCATAAATTGAATTATGGTAATATTGAGAGCCTCAGTCAATGCAATGCTTGTTATCCCTCAAATGAACAAACAGAGCACATTGGATTCCTGGCCTGTCCTAACACTGTATTTGTGTTAACATAAGACATAAGAACATAAGAATGGAGGAAACTGGGGTAGCGGGCCTATTAGTCTATACTGGCAGTCCTGCTTACACTCAACCCTATTGCTCATATGAGCATCCAACCTATTTTTGAAGCAATTCAGCGTATTCGAGTTAATGATGATATTTGGTAACTTGTTCCATTCATCCACTACTCTGTTTCCAAACCAGTGTTTACCTATTTCACGCCTAAATCTAAATTTGTCTAATTTAAAACCATTGTTACGAGTTCGCACCTGGTTGGATAATTTGAGTACCTTTTGTAATGTCCCCTTTGTTTAGCCCTGTCTTCCACTTATACACCTCTATCAGGTCGCCCCTCGCTCTACGTCTCTCGAGGGAGTGCAAATTAAGATGCTTTAACCTGTCTCTATACTCAAGGTTCCTAATGCCCGGGATTAGTCTTGTCATTCTCCTCTGAATTCTTTCCAAGGATTCTATATCCATTCTGTAATACGGTGACCAGAACTGAACTGCGTAATCCAGGTGTGGTCTCCCAAGAGCAAGATACAGTTTTAGGATGACCTCGCTAGTCTTGGTAACTAACACTCCTTTGTATGAACCCAAGTACTTTTATTAGCCTTGTTAATGCAGCAAAACACATTGTTTACTTGGCTTAAGGTTCCTACTTATCATTACTCCTAAATCTCTCTCGCAGTCGGATTTCTCTATGGCATCGTTGTTCATCTGGTATCTGGTTTTCCTGTTTACATCTCCTATACTGAGTACTTTACATTTGTCGACGTTGAATTTCATCTGCCATTTTTCAGACCATTCGAAAAATTTGTTTAGATCTTCCTGTAGTTTTGCCGAGTCCTCGTCAGATTTGATAACACGCCCTATTTTAGTGTCATCAGCAAATTTACTTATGTTGCTGTCTATGCCGATATCTATGTCGTTTATGTATATAATAAACAATAATGGTCCAAGTACTGAGCCTTGGGGAACACCACTTGTGACGTTGCTCCAATGGGACTTAGTGCCGTTAATGCTCACTGGCTGTTTCCTGTCCTGTAACCACGCCCTAATCCATTTAAGGATGTCACCTTTGATGCCATGTGCTTCTACCTTTCTAATTAGTCTTTCGTGGGGACTCTGTCGAAGGCTTTGCTAAAGTCGAGATATACCACATCATAATTGTGCCCCTCGTCCACCGATTCGAAAACTGATGAAAAGAATGTTAATAGATTAGTTAGGCAAGAGCGTCCGCT
>NW_024747880.1:0-3529 GCF_018991925.1 Homarus americanus | reverse complement strand
TCAGGGGTGTACCAGGGAGTGTCAGTGGAGTACCTGGGAATGTCAGAGGTGTACCTGGGAGTGTCGGAGGTGTACATGGAGTGTCAGAGGTGTACCTGGCAGTGTCAGCGGTGTACCTGGGAGTGACAAGGGTGTGCCTGGGAGTGTCTGAGGTGTACCTGATAGTGTCTATGGTGTACCTGGGAGTGTCAGAACTGTGCCTGGGAGTGTCAGAGGTGCACTTGGGAGTGTCAGAGGTGCACCTTGGAGTGACTGAGGTGTACCTGAGAGTGTTTGAGGTGGGCCTGGGAATGCTGTAGAGGTGTACCCAGAGGCCAGAGGTACCTGGGATTGTCGGAGACGTACTTGTGAGTGTGAGAAGTGTACCTGGGAGTGTTCAGTACCTGGGAATGTCTGGGTGTACCTGGGAGTGTTCGAGGTGGTACCCAGAGTGTCAGAGTTGCACCTGGGAGGCCAGAGATGTACCTGAAGTGTCACAGGAGTGCCTGTGCGTGTGAGAGGTGTAGCTGCGAGTGTGAGAGGTGTACCTGGGAGTGACTGAGGTGTACCTGGAAGTGTCAGGGGAGAACCAGGGAGTGAAGGAGGTGTACCTGGGAGTGTCAGAGGTGTACCAGGGAGTGTCTAAGGTGTACCTGGGATTGTCAGAGGTGTACCAGGGAGTGTCAGAGGAATACCTAGGTGTGTTAGAGGTGTACCTGGCAGTGTCAGAGGTGTATCTAGGAGTATCGGAGGTTTACCTGGGAGTGTCGGAGTTGTACCTGGGAGTGTCGGAGGCGGACCTGGGAGCGTCAGAGGTGTACCTGGGCGTATCAGAGGTGTACCTGGGAGTGTCAGAGGTGTACCTGGGAATGTCAGAGGTATACCAGGAAGTGTCAGTGAAGTACCTGGGAGTGTCAGCGGTGTACCTGGGAGTGTCTGAGGTGTACCTGGGAATGTCAGAGGTGTGCCTGGGAGTGTCAGAGGTGCACCTTGGATTGTCTGAGGTGTACCTGGGCGTGTCTGAGGTGTACCTGGCAGTGTCTGAGGTGTACCTGGCAGTGTCTGAGGTGTACCTGGCAGTGTCAGCAGTGTACCTGGGAGTGTCAGCGGTGCACTTGGGAGTGTTAGAGGTATATCAGGGAGTGACAGAGGAGTACCTAGGAGTGTCAGAGGTGTAACTGGGAGTGTCAGAGGTGTACCTGGGAGTATCGGAGGTGTACCTGGGAGTGTCACAGGTGTACCTGGGAGTGTCAGAGGTGTTCCTGGGAGTGTCAGAGGTGTACATGGAGTGTTAGAGGTGTACCTGGCAGTGTCAGCAGTGTACCTGGGAGTGTCAGAGGTGTGCCTGGGAGTGTCTGAGGTGTACCTAGGAGTGTCTGAGGTGTACCTAGGAGTGTCTGAGGTGTACCTGTGAGTGTCAGAGAAATACCAGGGAGTGTCACAGGAGTGCCTGGGAGTGTGAGAGGTGTACCTGGGAGTGTGAGAGGTGTACCTGGGAGTGTGAGAGGTGTACCTAGAAGTGTCTTAGGTGTACCTGGGAGTGTCAGAGGTGTACCTGGGAGTGTCTGAGGTGTACCTGGGAGTGTCTGAGGTGTACCTGGGAGTGTCAGGGGAGAACCAGGGAGTGAAAGAGATGTACCTGGGAGTGTGAGAGGTGTATCTGGGAGTGTTGGACGTGTACCTGGGAGTGTCAGAGGTGTAACGGGGAGTGTCAGAGGAATACCTAGGAGTGTCAGAGGTGTACCTGGGAGTGTCAGGGGTGTACCTGGGAGTGTCTGAGGTTAACCTGGGAGTGTCAGACATATACCTGGGAGTGTCAGAGGTGTACCTGGGAGTGTCAGGGGTGTACCAGGGAGTGTCAGTGGAGTACCTGGGAGAGTCAGAGGTGTACCTGGGAGTGTCGGAAGTGTACATGGAGTGTCAAAGGTGTACCTGGCAGTGTCAGCGTTGTACCTGGGAGTGTCAGAGTTGTGCATGGGAGTGTGTCAGGTGTACCTGGGAGTGTCTGAGGTGTACCTGGAGTGTCTTTGAGGTGTACCTGGAGTGTCAGAGAAGTACCAAGGAGGCCGCTGAGGAGTACCCTGGAGTGTGAGAGGTGTAGCTGCGAGGTGAGAGGTGTACCTGGGAGTTCGAGGTTAACCCCGGAGTGTCAGAGATATACCTGGGAGGTCGGAGGTGCACCTGGGAGGTCAACGGTGTACCTGGGAGTGTCGGAGGTGTACATGGAGTGTCAGAGGTGTACCTGGCAGTGTCAGCAGTGTACGTGGGAGTGTCAGAGGTGTGCCTGGGAGTGTCTGAGGTGTACCTGGGAGTGTCTGAGGTTTACCTAGGAGTGTCTGAGGTGTACCTGGGAGTGTCAGAGAAATACCAGGGAGTGTCACAGGAGTACCTGGGAGTGTGAGAGGTGAACCTGGGAGTGTGAGAGGTGTACCTGGGAGTGTAAGAGGTGTACCTAGGAGTGTCTTAGGTGTACCTGGGAGTGTCAGAGGTGTACCTGGGAGTGTCTGAGGTGTACCTGGGAGTGTCTGAGGTGTACCTGGGAGTGTCAGGGGAGAACCAGGGAGTGAAAGAGATGTACCTGGGAGTGTGAGAGGTATATCTGGGAGTGTTGGACGTGTACCTGGGAGTGTCAGAGGTGTAACGGGGAGTGTCAGAGGAATACCTAGGAGTGTCAGAGGTGTACTTGGGAGTGTCAGCGGTGTACCTGGGAGTGTCTGAGGTTAAACTGGGAGTGTCAGAGATATACCTGGGAGTGTCGGAGGTGTACCTGGGAGTGTCAACGGTGTACCTGGGAGTGTCTGAGGTGTACATGGAAGTGTCAGAGGTGTGCCTGGGAGTGCCAGAGGTGCACTTGGGAGTGTCAGAGGTGCACCTTGGAGTGTCTGAGGTGTACCTGGGCGTGTTTGAGGTGTACCTGGCAGTGTCTGAGGTGTACCTGGCAGTGTCTGAGGTGTACCTGGCAGTGTCAGCAGTGTACCTGCGAGTGTCAGCGGTGCACTTGGGAGTGTTAGAGGTATATCAGGGAGTGACAGAGGAGTACCTAGGAGTGTCAGAGGTGTACCTGGGAGTGTCAGAGGTGTACCTCGGAGTGTCTGAGGTGTACCTGGGAGTGTCAGAGAAGTACCAGGGAGTGTCACAGGAGTACCTGTGAGTGAGAGAGGTGTACCTGGGAGTGTGAGAGGTGTACCTGCGAGTGTCAGAGGTGTACCTGGGAGTGTAAGAGGTGTACCTAGGAGTATCGGAGGTTTACCTGGGAGTGTCGGAGAGGTACCTGGGAGTGTCAGAGGTGTACCAGGGAATGTCAGTGGAGTACTTGGGAGTCTCAGAGGTGTACCTGGAAGTGTCAGAGGTGTACCTTGGAGTGTCAGAGGTGTACCTGGGAGTGTCAGAGTTGTACCTGGGAGTGTTGGAGGTGTACCTGTGAGTGTGAGAAGTGTACCTGTGAGTGTCGGAGGTGTACCTGTGAGTCGGAGGTGTACCTGGCAGTGTCAGCGGTGTACCTGGGAGTGTCAGAGGTGTACCAGGGAATGTCAGTGGAGTACCTGGGAGT
>NW_024747879.1:0-19092 GCF_018991925.1 Homarus americanus | reverse complement strand
GGGGTGTAGGGTGGGGTCGGGGGAGGGTAGGGTGAGGGTAGGAGGGTGGGGGGAGGGTAGGGTGTGGGTGGATAGGTAGAGAGTATTGTGTGACATAGTGGGGAGGGAGGATAAGGTAACATATGGGAAAGGTGTGTGTGTGTGTGTGTGTGTGTCTGTGTGTGTATGTTATTTTATGTTTGTGTGTGCACAGTATGTATGTTATAGTGTGTATGTGTGTATTAATCATGCAAAGGGCCTTTTCCTTCAATTGATTTTAAAACATCAATTAATCTCAAGTACCTTAAGGCAACTCACACTCTAATAACATAACCAATATCTATCACAGTATTTCAGTAAATCATTATTATATAAATATTTAGTAAGTTTCTATTTTTCATTTTATATTTTTAATTTTATTTCTGTATTCAATATATTTTATTTTTAGATATTATTTTTCATTATCACAAGTGGACAAAAATCACACAAATTTATTTTGTAATTCTTAATTTCATAAATTTTAACTAATACATTCGGTTATTTTTCACTGATAAAATATTGTCAATAACATCTAAACGGAGGCCATTTTAGGTTCATATATCAATAAAATATATTAAAAAAACATAGAATTCTTATAAAATTTAATAAAACAAAATTAAAATGGTATTCAAATTATTTATTAACAACATATATGACAACGGGAAGAATTTTAAAGCGAAAGCATCTCTGTCGGCCATCTTGGATTTCTTACCCACTACACTAATCATTAACTCCAGGTTATATAAACGTGAAGGTGTTTATATACCTTTCCCTACCCTATTATAAATGTGTTTTTTGGGGGAATTATTGACGTGGATGCTGTTTGGTGTTTGACTTTATACATGTTTGTTTGGATCCAATACTCATACTACAACTTGTATTTGACTGTATAAGTATGATTGTATGAATGTAGTGCTCTTATTAGTATCTGAATTAAGTGTTTGTCTGTCTAAATACATCCACTTGAGTACGATAGCTCTCTGTGACAATATAAACATTTGTCACAATAGAGTAATCGTGTCCGGTTGAATGTTAGTATCCAGAATGCTTTTTGTATCCGTTGTTTTAAAAGTGTAATTTATCTTCTACTGGATTCAGGTCAAGCCGCTGTTGTTGTAAAGTGTTTGAGTTGTAAAAAAGTGTAAATGTGTGTGTGTGGTTTTGTTTAGGTGTAAACCAGTATTTTGGGGGTTTACAGCTGTGGTTTGTAATGGTTTATAGCTGTGGTTTGAAATGACTTACAGCTGTGGATTGAAATGGTTTACAGCTGTGGATTGAAATGGTTTACAGCTGTGGATTGAAATGGTTTACAATTGTGGTTTGAAATGGTTTACAGCTGTGGTTTGTAATGGTTGGTTAAAGCAATATTCACCACAGTAAACTCCCCACAGTAAACTTTACCACACCACACTCCCCTCCCTCCCCACACCCCTCCCCACACCCCTCCCCACAACTCAGTTAAACTTCAACAAACAAAGGCTGCACTTTGAGGCAGAAGAACCAAGGAAATAAACTTTGGTAATTTATTGTCATCATTAAACAAATCTGAACTTTTTTATGTTAATGAAGGAGGAAGCACAAGGGACTGTAGGTGTTTGTGCTTGTGGTGATGTGAGTACTGTTTGTGGTAATTTGAGTACTGTTTGGGGCGACTTGAGTACTTTTTGTGGTCTTGAGTACTGTTTGTGACGATTTTGAGTACTAATTGTTTGTAGTAAGACAGAGTTGTAAATTACTACCAGACATACGGACACAAGGTATAGCCAGGTGAGAGAGAGAGAGAGAGAGAGAGAGAGAGAGAGAGAGAGAGGCGTGAATATTATTTTTGCCCATACAAATTCTCTCTCTCTCTCTCTCTCTCTACTCCCTTTATGTCAGCTTAACTAGATCCCTGTGTTGTGGGTCGACAATAATTTTAAGCTGGCTGGATATTCTTTCCCTCCTCCAGGACAAACAACAAAGTAGGAAAGCTTTATTGAGTTAAGATACAGTATGTTTGTGTAAGCTTAAACAAGATAGAGCGAAATATATGTACTGAGGACAAATCTTTTACGTAAACCTGAAATAAACAAGAAGAAATTATATACAAGTGGAAGATTTTCTTACATATGAATGATATTAGAGTAATGAGGTATTTTTTTTCTATTGTTAAAACTGAATGAAATTGTTGAGACTTAAGACATTTTTTGGGAATGTGAATCTAGACACGTATGGTATGATGAAATTTAAAATCCAGTGAGAAATTCTTAGCTCGTGAAGAAATTTGGAAAATCAATCGAAGGAAACATTGTTAATAAGCAAGTAAAAAATAAATAAATAAAAAAATCCATTGGGAAAGTCCTCACATAATGAAGACAAAATAAAACTCAAAACGAAGAAAGAAAATCCCTTCACAATTCGATCCAAATCCAGCACCTAAATCCCCTAAATCCCCCAAAACCCCATAAAACCCCCATAAATCCCCCCAAAACCCCATAAAACCCCCATAAATCCCCCCAAATCCTCTCCCCCAAATCCCACAACACATCAACATCTCCAGTTAACCCCAAATCACCAACTACACTATCCATCACAATCTTCCTCGTAATCATCTTAAACCGTAAAAAAAGCAAATGATAGAAGATCTTACTTAATACTTTAAACTTAAACATTACCAAATTTACTCGTGGTAACTGGGTAATGTAGGAAATTACTTAGGGATTAGCCGAGGGATGATTGAGAGAAGGAGGTGGTAGTGGTAGTATTTGGTTGAGGTGGTGGTAGTCTTTGGGAGAGGGAAGGTGGTGGTGGTGGTAGTAGTGGTAGTAATCCCGTGGTCTTATTCCTCAAGTCTTTAACTGGATACATAATTAGGTACTAAGACTGTCCTTGGACGTCACATACACACACACACACACAAACACACGCATAAGGATCTGCATCCCCACCTCACCGAAGGGTGTCAAGATTGCACCTGGCGCTCCTCCTCGAGTAGCCAATGAACTGTTGTGCAAGGCCCATACCAACCCCCTCCCCTGAACCCTCCTCCCCACCGAATATCAACAAGTTCTCGCCAGAAGTTACAATTTCATTTAGGAAAGGAATGGAACCAGTGTTAAACAGAGGTGAAAAGTGGTGAACAGTGCTTAAGTCAGTGAGAACAACTCAACAGTAACAGTCGTACCCAAGTTAACCTTCACACAGTGAGGTCCCAGGTACCCAGTGATAACGGCCCGTGAGACCCAACAACCAGCGATGTGTTAATCAGTCTACGATAGGAAGGCCTGGGACCAAACCTCACTCATATAACACCATCTGTGAAGGAATTACTACACCATGTGAGGCCCCCTCATAACACCATCTGTGAGGGAATTACTACACCACGTCAGATCCCTCATAACACCATCTGTGAGGGAATTACTACACCACGTCAGGTCCCTCATAACACCATCTGTGAGGGAATTACTACACCACGTGAGGATCCTCATAACACCATCTGTGAGGTAATTACACCACGTGAGGTCCCCCATAACACCATCTGTATAACGCTTACACGTGAGGACCCTCATAGCCACCATTCAGAGGGAATTATTACACACGTGAGGCCCCTCATAACACCATCTGTGAGGGAACTACTACACCACGTGAGGTCCCTCCTAACACCATCTGGGAGGGAATTACTACACTACGTTTTTGCTGTTCAACACCTACAATAATCTGTATGTTCACTGTATGTTCCTTTACCTTTCTCTAATGAAGGCTTTTGTTAAACCACCAATGAATGTAATAAGTCATTTATGTCCAATGTATATTTTCAGCCTTCGGGCTGCAGAACTTTTTCAATAAACCGTCAATTATTATTATTATTATTATTATTATAATTAAGGAGAGAGAGAGAGAGAGAGAGAGAGAGAGAGAGATGCATCACCCATCACCAACCATTCCGGGACCCAGGCTATAAAACTCTACCGTCCCAGGCTGCCACGTTTCACTTACTCTGCCTGCCCGCCCTCCACTCACATACACCCAACATCTATTGGTAAGGTAATGACCAAGAAACAATCTACAATATACTTTTATTCTCCACATATAAAGCTAATTATTACTCTAACTAATTATAGGAATTAATGATCGTATTTAAAATATTTTAGGCTTTTTAACATGGTCTCTGATGTCGGTGTAATTCTTCAACATGGGAACTTGTTATGTTTACACTAAGAGAAGCGTATGTTTGTATGTCCTTAATTTGTGTTTGTTTCAATTTTAATTAACAATATAATTTTAAAATGATGATTGCTTGATAATTAATAAGAATATATGAGTTAATTTTTGTTGATTAGGATAGAGTTAAATGAGGAGTTAAATTAAATAGTAAAAATAAAAGAATTATGTACTGTATATAATAATTTGTAAGTTTATAGAAATAAGTTAGACATAATAAGAGCTTAATTATACCTTAAAATGAAGTCTTCTGTCGTTCAAGTACTAAAACAGTACTTGATTGATATAAATATTTAAGAAAAAGACTTGGCTACCCGGAGTTAATTATCGCTTGTTAATGTCATCACAGGGTAGTAAAAGTCTGATTCATGTCTTGCTTATGAGAGACATTATTCATTTAAAGAGAGCGAGATACTGACTAGAATCTTATCTCTCTTTTATAACCACTTGAGAGATAGTTTCATTCTCTTCGTCAATATTATCTCCAAGAATTGTACGTTTATTTTACCATTAACTAGGAATAATGACAACGATTCCTTTTATGTGTTTTTTTTCTATTCGTTATTAACCCCATTAACCATTCATAAAGGTAACACAGGTAGATATATATTCTCACCTGTCTAATTAAGGTGTAGCTTGTGTTCATTGACCTCTTAGAATCCACCTTTGTGTCGTTATTAAGAGAATCAGTTATATACTTTCTCACATCTTCAGGTAGAGATGCAAATTAGGGCATTAACCAGTTAGGACATTATTTATTTACCATAATCAACAGATAGGAGTCGATCTCATTAACTCTCATTAACTTACCTGTGTGGATGTTGGTCTTAATTAACCTTGACCTAATTATAATGAGGTGAATAATGGATTCTTGAGGTCAGGTCATCTTGGTACTGAGTACATGAGAGGGATAAAGTATATGTATGTATGTATGTATGTATGTATGTATGTATGTATGTATGTATGTATAAGGACACACACAAAAAAACAATAGACTCGAATTTCCTACTTTTATTATTGATCATTTTTAACAACATTTATTGCTTCTCTGGTCACCTGTTATCACTAAGATCAAAGCTTGTATGATACACGTTAATAACCCGCTGTATACAAGACCAAAACAGGCGGGGGGGGGAGATATATTCCACAAAACGTAAACAGATTAAAAATTTGTTCTAAAATAACCTTACAGTGTGATAGGATACGGTATTGGTGCGTTATTTAGTGTTAATTATGAAGAAATAAATATTTAACTTTATTTACATCGTTTATTAAGAGATTATAACTGAAGGAAAAATAATTTTTCGAAGGTTTCTAAAAAAAGGGGGATTATTTTTTTTTTAAAATAAATTTACATTGAGGAAATGTTTATATTCTAAAGTATATATTTATATATATAGGATTAGATGTGTGTTTTGATTTTCAGTTTTTGTTTTTATTGTTTTTCTTTTGGATCTTCACTTTGTTTTTCTTCTTGTTTTTCATCATCATCATCATCACCATCATCATCATCATCATCATCATCATCATCTCTATCACCATTTATTCACATCTGTTTACAAACTAGTTGACTCAGCAGTGAAAAACAGTGATGCTGTCAGTTCAATATTGAGGTGACATGACTTTCTCAGAGAGAGAGAGAGAGAGAGAGAGAGAGACGCAGTAATCAGCCCTGGACAGATAAATACTCATTCGAAACTTCTAGAAATTGAATTCTTAAGGCGAGATAAAGCAAAATTTTTCAGAAGCAAATCCCAGAAAGCTATTAGATTATGATTTCACGAAGGTTCAAACTGTCTAAAGTGTGTACGAATTTGACGACGGCTCAGTACTCAGTCAGCTGCGTCTGAGGAGGGAGAAGGTGTAAATAAAGAAGCTTTGGAGGTTATAGTACGAGAACAACAAAATTATAATAGAAAAAAAGTACTTGAAAGTTTGTTGAAGTTTCTTAGTGAAATTGGTAAATGTTTGATTGTAAAGATTAGTTCAAGAATAGGAAGATAGTTAAAAAAGGTGCCTTATACCTTATACCCAAACGATATATACCCACACACCAAATGAAACTCGAAGAGACTGACTATAATGTGTGTGTGTGGAAATAAATCTGTTATCATTCAATCAAAAGTTTATAAGGTTTTACAAAGTTGTTTTCATTTTAATGTGGACTGGAGACCCTGTATAATATAAGTTGACTAATACTATACTTATGAGTGGGAGTAAACACTAATTCACATCTCTCTCCCAGAATATCAACAGTGAGCAAATATAAATAAACACACGATTTTACAGAATAGGGATATATATGTGTTAGAGAGAGAGAGAGAGAGAGAGAGAGAGAGATAAACTAACCATGGGACCTGATCTATCACTCATTTGAACCTAACCTAACCTAACTTCAACTATGCTTACAGAACCATTCCCCTCCGTTCCCGCCCCCCCCTCCGCCCCCCAGCCCTTGACTGTAGGAGGAATGGGCGAGATAGGGCAGGAAAGGTCAACTGGGTGAGTATACACAAGGTCAACAGAGGTCAGGAGCCAAGAGGTACAGATCTCCGTGGGTCATGGTGGTCATACTATATAACTGTACTGTAGAAGATATTGTTTCTCTCTCTCTCTCTCTCTCTCTCTCTCTCTCTCTCTCTCTCTCTCTCAGATAACCCCCAAGTTTCTTATGACTCTTCCTGGACAGTGTATTTTTATCTTCAAATAGGATATGTTATCGTGTATCTCTCGTTAGAACGAGGGAACAAATAATTTATTGAATAATGGCAGGTTGAGGGAGAGGGCGATGTACTGTACAGAACTAAACAAATAATTTTTTGGAAATACATTGTTTTTAACATTCAGTGCCATAATATTCTGACATCTACTGTTTAACTATAATCTGCCTACGCTACCGTTCACGGGATGAATATGGGTGCACAATAAACTAGCCGCTGTATGTGGCAAAATTCAAAAGCGGATCCCCGCCTTTTTTATTACATACTAGGAAACATCTCACACTCACACACACGTATAGATGATCAGTATGGAGGAGCCTCGACCTGAGCCCTGACAGAACGTTACAGGTGTACTATTTCGTCAGGCCGCGGTTAGGAAGCATATGAGAGTGATTTTGGAAGTTATATTTATGTTCCATATAACCCGCAATTTGGTATTCGACTGGTAACTCACGTGTCTAGGTTGATCCATGTTTCAGTGAATGCAATTATATCGATTTTTTCGGTACATACCAAGGCCCTAATATCATCCATTTTGTTTCTCATACTTCTACTGTTCGTGTAGTATACATTTAAGTTAGTCGTGTTCTGAGTCCTCCCCTTACCGAGTTTAGTTTTAAATTCCCTGTCTAATTTAGTTTTGTCATCATTCCTAACACTATTTCCCTGTAGTCTATCGCCACCACCACCACCACACACCACTACTATCGCCACCACCCCCACCACACTTGCCTACCACTACTATCGCCACCACCACCGCCACCACGACCACCACCACACACCACTACTATCGCCACCACCGCCACCACCACACACCACTACTATCGCCACCACCACCACCACCACCACCACACACCACTACTATCGCCACCACCACCACCACCACCACACACACCACTACTATCGCCACCACCACCACCACCAGCACCACCACCACCACCACCACACACACCACTACTATCCGCCACCACCACGACCACCACCACACACACCACTACTATCGCCACCACCTCCACCACCACCACCACCACCACACACCACTACTATCGCCACCACCACCACCCACACACCACTACTATCGCCACCACCACCACCACACCACTACTATCGCCACCACCACCACCACCACGACCACCACCACACACCAATTACTATCGCCACCACCACCACCACCACCACTACTATCGCCACCACCACCACCACACCACTACTATCGCCACCACCACCACCACCACCCACCACCACCACCACCACACACCACTACTATCGCCACCACACACACACCACTACTATCGCCACCACCACCACCACCACCACCACCACACCACTACTATCGCCACCACCACCACCACCAACACCACCACCACCACACACCACTACTATCGCCACCACCACGACCACCACCACACACCACTACTCTCCGCCACCCACCTCCCACCACCACCACCACCACCACCACGCACTACTTCTCGCCACCACCACCACCCACACACCACTACTAGCCGCCACCACCACCACCACACACCACTACTATCGCCACCACCACCACCGCACTATCGCCGCACCACCACCACGACACCACCACACGCAATACTATCGCCACCACCACCACCACCACCACCACCACTGCTATCGCCACCACCACCACCACACACCACTACTATCGCCACCACCACCACCACCATTGCACCACCACACCAATACTATCGCTTCACCACCACCACCACCACCACCACCACACACCACTACTATCGCCACCACCACCACAACCACCACTACTATCGCCACCACCACCACCACCACCACCACCACCACACACCACTACTATCGCCACCACCACCACCACCACCTTCACCTGAGATCCCGTGAGGTGATTAAGCAAGGTGTGTAATCCCCTGGCAGGAGGGATACAGCAGTATTCACCTCAGGAGTACCTCGTGTTAATCCCAGGTGGAGGAGACAAGTATCCACAGGTGTACAAGGTCATTTAGCACCTTGTAATTAGTATTCACATCTAAGATTCATGTTAGGTTAGGTTAGGCAAGGGTTGAGTTGTGTTGGGTTGGTCAGGTCAGGTGAGCTCAAGTTAGGTCAGGTTCGGTTAGGTTCAAATTACTATCAAAAGACGAGTAACAATACATATGCTTACCTTAATATAGCCTATGGTAGTTTTGTATTAACAAGAGATTAATAAATATATAGTCCTTTAACTACAGCTTATGGTAGTTTTAAGACTAACTAGGTGATTAACATACGTGTCCCTCCCTCCCTCTAACAAACCACAAGAAAACAATCCACCATTCATTACATAATCTACTACCAATTAATTATCTACCTGTGATAATTAATTAATATCCCCCAGGTAGACGGCATTAGGGATATAAGGATATCATAGTGATGTTTCTTGTTATGAAAGTCTTGTTTATTCACGTTTCAATATTCTAGTTGGTTCGTCTGTCTGAATGTCGTGGTGATAACTAGGAGATGCTTTGGTGAGGGAAGGTAGAAGGAAAAATGTTCCTTTGTTTATGGAGGAGCTATTGGTGAAACTACTCCTCGGGGGCGGGGGAGAGGGAGCGGGAAGTAATAAGAGGGGAGGGAGAAGAGGGGAGAGGAATATAGGAGGAAGAGGAAGGGAGGGAAAGAGAGGAGAGGAAAAGGCAGGAAAAAGGAATGGGAAATAATAATAATAACAACAACAAAAACAGCAACAATAATAATAATAATAACAAACATAATAATAATAATAACAATAACAATAATAATAATAATAAAATAACACTAATAATAACAAATAACAATAATAACAATAACAACAATACGTAACACAACATAACAAACTTTTATTGTGTCTGAACATTTACCCAGAGACTTTATGTTATTATAAATTATATATATAGTGAAGAAAAAACTATTTATCATAATAATGAGAATCATCTTTCATCAGAGACCAATTACTTTAAGGAATTACTGTTCTTTAACACAGGTAAGTAGTGTGTGTGTGTGTTCTATGAGACCACTAAACACATCCCAACACTATAACAACACTATAATAACATTTTCTATCACTAAATTCAAAACAAATATTGTACAACACTATCACTCTTTATAAAGGTGATATGTACCCTATAAAAATATTATATACATTATACTTTATGAATTATATAAAAGAAATATTTTTTGTGTTCGTATTAAAAAAAAAAATCTCTCGACATAATTCATGCATAAATTATTATAGCCAGGGATAGGTATATTTATTCCATCTATTTTTGCAACATTAGGATTGAAAGGATTTGCAGTAATCGCTTTTAGTGATGTGTAATCCTTGTTTTATTCCCGTGACCTGATTGGTTAATGTGCTATCATGTGCACGCTAGCCTGTCTGCAACATGTTTTAATAATGATGATAATAATAATAATTTGTTATTGATTGATGTTATGCGAAAATTTAACGTGGTTGATTCACTACAATGACCCTAAATGGATAAATAATTATTTAAAGAACATCATTGGCCAAAGGAAGGCTACAGGTAGAAGGATAAATCGTTGCGAAATTCACCTCCGGGACTATTATAGGGTATTGGCGAGTAGGGTTAAAACCCAGATAAGGAAAGCAAAGAGGAATAATGAGGTAAGGATAGCAAGGGAGGCGAAGACAAACCCCAAAGGATTCTACCAAATGTATCAAACTAGAACACGAGAAAAGATTGGACCAATACGGTCAGACTTCGGCGAGCTCACTGATAACGACGGAGAAATGAGCAATAATTTGAATAAATATTTTTCAACAGTTTTCACCACCGAAAATTTAAACATGATACCCGAGGCACCGACTCTATTCAGAGATAATGAAGAAAACAAATTAAGTGAGATAGTAGTGACTAGTAACGATATTAGTAAGCAAATAGACAAACTAAAGCCTAATAAGTCACCTGGTCCCGATGAGATATTTGCCAGAGTATTAAAGGAATGTAAGGAAGAGCTTAGTATGCCCTTAGCAAAGTTGTTTAACATGTCATTAAAAACAGGTGTAGTACCAGAATCCTGGAGGATAGCGAATGTAATACCGATTTTCAATAAGGGGGATATAGATCACTATCCTCTAACTACCGCCCAATCAGCCTAACATCAATAGTAGGCAAATTACTGGAAGCAATCATTTCAAACTCTATTCGAAATCACCTGGAGAAGCACCGATTGATCAATGATTCCCAGCATGGCTTCACAAGCGGACATTCTTACCTAACTAATCTATTAACATTCTTTTCATCAGTTTTCGAATCGGTGGACGAGGGGCACAATTATGATGTGGTATATCTCGACTTTAGCAAAGCCTTCGACAGAGTCCACCACGAAAGACTAATTAGAAAGGTAGAAGCTCATGGAATCAAAGGTAACATCCTTAAATGGATTAGGGCGTGGTTACAGGACAGGAAACAGCAAGTGAGCATTAACGGCACTAAGTTCTATTGGAGCAACGTCACAAGTAGAGTTCCCCAAGGCTCAGTACTTGGACCATTATTATTTATTATATACATAAACGACATAGATATCGCCATTGACAGCAACATAAGTAAATTTGCTGACGACACTAAAATAGGACGTGTTATCAAATCTGATGGGGACTCGGCAAAACTACAGGAAGATCTAAACAAATTTTTCGAATGGTCTGAAAAATGGCAGATGAAATTCAACGTCGACAAATGTAAAGTACTCAGTATAGGAGATGTAAACAGGGAAACCAGATACCAGATGAACAACGATGCCATAGAGAAATCAGACTGCGAGAGAGATTTAGGTGTAATGATAAGTAGGAACCTTAAGCCAAGTAAACAATGTGTTTTTGCTCGTAACAAGGCTAATAAAGTACTTGGGTTCATACAAAGGAGTGTTAGTTACAAGACTAGCGAGGTCATCCTAAGACTGTATCTTGCTGTTGTGAGACTACACCTGAATTACGCAGTTCAGTTCTGGTCACCGTATTACAGAATGGATATAGAATCCTTGGAAAGAATTCAGAGGAGAATGACAAGACTAATCCCGGGTATTAGGAACCTTGAGTATAGAGACAGGTTAAAGCATCTTAATTTGCACTCCCTTGAGAGACGTAGAGCGAGGGGCGACCTGATAGAGGTGTATAAGTGGAAGGCAGGGCTAAACAAAGGGGACATTACAAAGGTACTCAACCTATCCAACCAGGAGCGAACTCGTAACATTGGTTTTAAATTAGACAAATTTAGATTTAGGCGTGAAATAGGTAAACACTGGTTTGGAAACAGAGTAGTGGATGAATGGAACAAGTTACCAAATATCATCATTAACTCGAATACGCTGAATTGCTTCAAACATAGGTTGGATGCTCATATGAGCAATAGGGGTTGGGCGTAAACGGGACTGCCCAGTATGGGCCAATAGGCCCGCTGCAGTTTCCTCCATTCTTATGTTCTTATGATAGTAGTGGTGTGTGGTGGTGGTGGTGGTGGTGGTGGCGATAGTAGTGGTGTGTGGTGGTGGCGGTGGTGGCGATAGTAGTGGTGTGTGGTGGTGGTCGTGGTGGCGGCGATAGTAGTGGTGTGTGGTGGTAGTAGTAGTGGTGCTGGAGGTATTAGCAGTAGTAGTGGTGGTGGTTGCAGAAATGTTTGTGTGGGGGATTTGTGCGATGGTGTGTGTGTATGTGAGTGTGTGTGTGTTTGTGTGTGTATGTGCGTGTATATATATATATATATATATATATATATATATATATATATATATATATATATATATATATATATATATATATATATATATATATATATATATATATATGAGTGTGTGTGTGTGTGTTAATTATGAATATGTATATGTAGGTGTACGTTCATAAGTTACGTAAAAGAGTATATAAGTAAATGTATAAATATGTACATGTATACATGTGTGACTATGTATCAACTTGAAAACTAAATGTGAGAGCGGCGACCATTACTAATATGAATAATCTGAGTCTTACATGTTCACTACCGGTATGGAACTAACGATCTTTCCACCAGGTAAACACGTCATCTCCCAGTACAGAACACGTATTAGTCCTAAAGTCATTCCTCCCTTAACTGGAGGTGTGAGGAGGTATGTAACTGGGTGCCTTAACTAGTGAGTTAAGGAAGGTTTCTCATAAGGTTCATACGATAATTTTATTTCCCTTAACTGGATAAATGAAATATTATAACAAATTGTCTTAGGCTATGACACACACACACACACACATACAATAACACACAGACACACACACACATACACATACATTCAATAACACAGAGACACACAGAGACACACACAGACACACACACACACACACACACACACACACACACACATACATACAATAAGACACACACACACACACACACACACACACACACACACACACACACACACATACATACAATAAGACACACAGACACACACACACACACACACACACACATACATACAATAAGACACACACACACACACACATACATTCAATAACACACAGATACACACACACACACAAACACCTAAACACAAACCCACACCTCCTACCCACCCCACACACAAACAAACAGAGACAAACAGACAGACTACGTCATCTCGCGTGTGGACTAGGAGTCATGCACAGCCAAACACAGAGTAAAAGCTGCTACCACGCGAAGCTCTCATGACGCTCCGGGGATTTTTCAGTGTGGCTAAAACCTTGTTGCCTGACTGCATGACACGGAGGAGGGGGGGTAGGGGGAGACGGGGTGGAGGAGGGGATGGTGGGGAGGTGGAGGAGGGAGGTGGTGGTGAAGAAAGGGAAGAGGAAGAAGAGGAGAAGGAAGAGGAAGTCAAGGTTACCCGGGTAGGAATGGGGAAGACAAAAGGCTATGGTTACGGTAGAAGTCAAAACATGACCGTCAAACGATGGGCATGGAAGTCAAAAGTAAAGACGTAAAATCAAAAGGTCAGGCGTACTAGTTAAGGTAAAAGTCAAAACACGTACATGGAAGTCACAAGGAACACAATATATTCTTCCTGACTGGTACTGGTGTGTGTGTGTGTGTGTATGTGTGTGTGTGTGTGTGTGTGTGTGTGTGTGTGTATGTATGGATGGATGTATGTGTGTGTGTGTTGTGTCTCTCTGTCTGTCTGTGTGGCGGTAATTAAATCACTAACAACACCATTACCTTCCTGATCACTAATTGCTTGTTCTTATTACCTCTCAGATTACAGCTCATTAAGGCAGTCATTAGCAGGTGATTAAATCTTTACGAGACTTAATAAACAAAGTTGGTTGAGAGCCAAGACAAAAAAAAACAATTGAAAATATTATTAAAAAAAAACACAAGGGGTGGAAGGAATATATTTGTAAATCAGTAAAAACAAAACAGGATTTGTGTTGGGTGTTCATTTGGATTATAGAGGTATTTTAACAAACAACAAAAGAAACAAAACAAACAAACAAGCAAGCAGGCAAATAAACAAACAAGCAAGCAGGCAAATAAACAAACAAGCAAGCAGGCAAATAAACAAACAAACAAACAATGAACGAATGACAAAGAAAAAAATACAAACTTAGCCTCACAAAAAATTACCAAAAATTACCCCAAAATTTTCAAAAAAGAATAAATTTCGTTCTTTTAACTTAGACAAAACCTGAAGAAATAAAAGAAAATAAACACAGACTAAGTTAAGTAAATGAACCAGAGGGACCAGAGAAAGACGTAGGTTAATTAGAAAGAAAATTTAAATACAAATGTATGTAAATGAGTCTAGAGAGAGATAAGAACAAGGAAATACGTGATAATAAGAGAGGAAATGATAAGGAAGAGATGATAAAGAGATAGAGAAAGAGGAATTGTGTATATAGAGAGATAATGATGGAAAGGAAACATGACTTGATAATGTTAATGACCTGACCTGACCTGACCTGACCAACTGGTCTCCAAAAACACCTAAGACGGGGTCAACAAAACAAACATCAAAGGTCAAGAAGACAACCAGGTCAAAGGTCATACAGGTAAAAGACCCCCTCCTAAACCTACCTTAAGATTCATAAAGGTGAAATTCCTATATATTTACCCAATGAGAATCGACCTTATGGACCTCTCTTAATTGAAGTTGCTTGGGGGCAAAACAAGGCTTAATGAAGAACTTGTTTGGAAACTTACCATTGGAGGTCAGGTGAGGTCAGGTGGTAGGAAATGAGGGATTGGAGAGAGGAAGGTGAGGGATTTGAGAGAGAGAGAGAGAGAGAGAGAAGTCGTGTACAAGAAAGTGAGAGAATGTGAATGAGAGATAGAGAGAGAGGGGAATAGAGAGAGAGAGAGAGAGAGAGAAATAGAGTAAAGTAGAGAGAGATAGAGAGAGAGGTGCTGGCCACATGATGTATGACCACCATTTACTCAGTAATTAATTCTCTGAGTAATCGTCCTGTTCTCTCATCTATCTCTCTGGTCTCTGTCACGTCTCTATTTGTCTCTCAATATGTTTCTCATAAGTATCTCTCTCTCTCTCTCTCTCTCTCTCTCTCTCTCTCTCTCTCTCTCTCTTTGTTCTCTCGTTTCTCCCAGCGTTCGTCTTTGTCTTTCCCTAAATTAGTCGATAGTTATTAAAGAAGGTGTTTGAAATATATGCAAGAGAGAGATCTTGGTGTATGTATGTATGTATGTATGTATGTATGTATGTATGTATGTATGTATGTAGATCAAAGATTAAAGGAAAAAATATATATATTTGATATTTCTAAATATCGTTGTGTTTTAATATTTCTACGTCCGTGTGAATGAAAGGAGACAAAAGTAGAGTTACACTATTATGTTGTCTGTCTGTCTGTCTGTCTGTCTGTCAGTTAGTCTACTATGAAGACAAAACAATTCTCTTGGTATCAACAAAAGCGAAATAAACAAATTTTAAACAATTTTTACCCGTATATAAAGTTTACAATATAATCTGTAGTTGTAAAGATCCACATCACCGTTAAATTGGTTGATATCCTCTCGTTTACTCAACCATAAACACCAAACATTCAGGCGATAAGGTTCACTTAACCTAAATTATAATATAGACAAAAAAAACCACAGCTTTTGTTTGGATAGAATTTGTTTGATTTTATTTACAAATTGTCTATTATTGAGTTGATCTATTGTAAACTGTTGTATTTTGACAGGTTTTGTGTTGGAAAGGTTTGTGGTGCATGAATTACATACATACATACATACATACATACATGCATACATACATACATACATGCATACAAACATACATACATACATCCTCCTCTAACACACATACAATAAATGAACGGCAGCACAGGCAGAGGACAAGAGAACGATCGTCTGGCGAAGTTACCTTGAGCACCTTCCATAAGCCAACTCGGTTAATAAGGACTGAATACCTGATATAATCTGTCTGTGTCGCCCCCTTAATTGGACCACTTAAATACCTTCTCACGTCTCCAGGTAAGAGGAGAAATTAAGTTACGGATGATTGGGAATTTTTAATCAGTCTCTCTCTCTCTCTCTATACGTGTTTTAGCGTCTCTTCGTGTCTCAATGTCTCTTAGCGTCTTTATATGTCTTTCAAAAACTCTCTTAGCATCTCTCAGTGTCTCTTAGCCTCTCTCAATACCTCCTAACATTTCTCACTATCTCTCAGCATCTCTCAGCATCTCTCCATATCTCTGATGAACGAGTGACAGAACCATCCACGAGGTTATATAAACTATGCTGTACCTTCTTGAGAATATAGTCTGTTTCATGTAATATCTAAATAATACATAGATACTTACTGTACCTTCTTGATAATACAGTTTATGTCATGTAATATCTAAATAATACATAGATACTTGCTGTACCCTCTTGATAATACAGTCTGTTTCATGTAATATCTAAATAATACATAGATACTTGCTGTACCTTCTTGATAATACAGTCTGTTTCATGTAATATCTAAATAATACATAGATACTTGCTGTACCCTCTTGATAATACAGTTTGTCATGTAATATCTAAATAATACATAGATACTTGCTGTACCCTCTTGATAATACAGTCTGTTTCATGTAATATCTAAATAATACATAGATACTTGCTGTACCTTCTTGAGAATAAAAGTTTGTTTCCTGTAATATCTAAAAAATACATAGATACTTGCTGTACCCTATTATTAATACAGTTTCTGTCATGCAATATGTAAATAATACATAGATACTTGCTGTACCTTCTTGAGAATACAGTTTGTTTCATGTAATATCTAAATAATACATAGATACTTGCTGTACCCTCTTGATAATACAGTTTATGTCAAGTAATATCTAAATAATACATAGATACTTGCTGTACCCTCTTGATAATACAGTCTGTTTCATGTAATATCTAAATAATACATAGATACTTGCTGTACCCTCTTGATAATACAGTCTGTTTCATGTAATATCTAAATAATACATAGATACTTGCTGTACCCTCTTATTGATACAGTTTCTGTCATGTAATATCTAAATAATACATAGGTACTTGCTGTACCCTCTTGATAATACAGTTTATGCCATGTAATATCTAAATAATACATAGATTCTTGCTGTACCCTCTTATTAATACAGTTTCTGTCATGTTATATCTAAATAATACATAGATACTTGCTGTACCCTCTTATTAATACAGTTTCTGTCATGTAATCACTAAAAATAAGTACATTAACCTTGCTGTAACCAATAATTACTACATAATAATTGCTGTAGTTGCTAAATAATACAATTAATGATTATGTACTATTTTAATAATACAGTATACAGTACTTAATGTAGGGGGTGATTTATACAGTATGTTATGTATTTACTGTAGTCTGTAAATGGTTTAGGTTTATTATAAATTGACATAATGAGGGTAAGAATTGAGAGAGAGAGAGAGAGAGAGAGAGAGAGAGAGAGAGAGAGAGAGAGAGAGAGAGAGAGAGAGGAAAATACACACACACGAACTCCTACAAACATACATACACACCCACACGCACAAACATCACAACATCTCCATCTGTCTGTCTGTCTTCGTCAGAACTCAATATTTATGTAAAACATTTGGTCTTAAAATTCAACCAGAGTTTTTCCTTTTTCTTTTTTTTACGAAACCTTTTAACAATGACGGTATGAGAGTTCCGTTAATCTCCCAAGGGAGGAAACTTAACCCGATTCGACTTATTTTTCTCCAAATTTCACATAACGTATTAAAAGCGACTCCAGATAGATAGATAGATAGATACTTCCTCAACCTGGTAATGTGAGGTGGGGTGTTGTCGTCTTGATGTTTGTCTGTATGTTACTCACTTTTCAAGAATTTATTTATCTATTGAAAACAAAATTGCTATTGTTTACGTATGAATAAATAGGTAATTTAGTTGTTGTTTGTGTTAAAAAAGACGTATTATTTGTTGATTCTCTTTAATTTTATATTGAAGCTTTTATTTATATCATCGTCGTCTTTTGTTTACGATATAAAGGATGGAAACTTGATGCTCACTTGTTTTTGTGTCATTGTGTTTATAACTTTTACATGGAATTACAGACAATTTTTTTTTACTTTGTCTCATGTTTCTTTAGTTATCTCTCTTACTTGGTTTTGGTGTGGGAGAGAGAGAGAGGCGAAAACAAGAGGATAAGTTGACAAACAAGTTCGAGATGGTAAAGTTTACTCACGTAGGAGAGAGAGTTATAAACATTTGAACACCTCGAGATATACGTTATGGCGACGACACCTCGACTATGACATTTGAAACTAAACTAATCCCATATATATCAACTAAGGTATCGGCTGGAAAATATCATTAATCCCAGAGGTTTATGCCATTAGCCTCAGCAATGAACCGTCCACACAGGGGAGGCAAAATCCGGTGTGAGAAGAAATTAATGACCGTAGTTTTCCGGGTGTTGATGTGAGAACGTTTTGTCCTTTGTGTTATGCCCCGTCAGCTGTTGGCGTCCGATGATGATGCGATGTACGATAATTCATGACACGTGTGAGATATATGCTTTAATAATAACTCTAAACCTTTTAATGTTATAGTTCTCTTATATTGTTTACCGTTATATAAATCATCTTTTAAAATGGTAATAGGAAATAAGATTAATGATCCTTAAAATAGAATTAACGAGGAAAAGAACATA
>NW_024747878.1:0-11122 GCF_018991925.1 Homarus americanus | reverse complement strand
GCGCCGTGAACCTCTAATGGGGACCACCCATGCTGCTTAGGTGATGAGAGCAATGTTTTACCAAATGCGGCTTGGAAACACGAGTATCCATATATATTTCATTAGCCCAATAAAGCACTCGGACTTCTACATATAATCAATACCTCACCCCACCAGGATTTGAACCCACGATCTTATAATTGTGACCGGGGAACGCTACCTCTGGGCCACCAGGACAATAAAAGCAGTCCTACACTCTGTTATATTTCACACAAATCCTGTTCAACGAGCTTATGGCGCCGTGAACCTCAAATGGGGACCTCCCGTGCTGCTTAGGTGATCAGAGCAACGTTTTTCCAAATGCGGCTTCGAAACACGAGGATCCATATATATTTCATTAGCCCAATAAAGCACTCGGACTTCTACATATAATCAACACCTCACCCCACCAGGATTCAAACCCACGATCTTATAATTGTGACCGGGGTATGCTACCTCTGGGCCACCAGGACAATAAAAGCAGTCCTAGACTCTACTATATTTCACACAAAGCCTGTTCAATGACCTTATGGCGCCATGAACCTCTAATGGGGACCACCCTTGCCCCTTAGGTGATCAGAGCAACGTTTTACCATATCCGGCTTGGAAACACGAGTATCCATATATATTTCATTAGCCCAATAAAGCACGCAGACTTCTACATATAATCAACATCTCACCCCACCAGGATTTGAACCCACGATCTTATAATTGTTACCGGTGAATGCTACCTCTGGGCCACTAGGACAATAAAAGCAGTCCTAGACTCTGCTATATTTCACACAAAGCCTGTTCAACGAGCATATGGCGCTGTGAACCACTATAGGGGACCACCCGTGCCGCTTAGGTGACCAGAGCAACGTTTTACCAAATGCGGCTTCGAAACACAAGGATCCATATATATATATTTCATTACCAATAAAGCACGCCGAGTTCTACATATAATCAACACCTCATCCCACCAGGATTTGAACCCACGATCTTATAATTGTGACCGGGGGATGCTACCTCTGGGCCACCAGGAACAATAAAAGCAGTCCTAGACTCTGCTATATTTCACACAAAGCCTGTTCAACGAGCTTAAGGCGCCGTAAACCTCTAATGAGGACCACCTGTGCCGCTTAGGTGATCAGAGCAACGTTTTACCAAATCCGGCTTCGAAACACGAGGATCCATATTTATTTCATTAGCCCAATAAAGCACGCAGACTTTTACATATAATCAAAACCTCACTCCACCAGGATTTGAAACCACGATCTTATAATTGTGACCGGGGAATGCTACCTCTGGGCCACTAGGACAATAAAAGCAGTCCTAGACTCTGCTATATTTCACACAAAGACTGTTCAACGAGCTTATGGCGCTGTGAACCACTTTAGGGGACCACCCGTGCCGCTTAGGTGATCAGAGCAACGTTTTACCAAATGCGGCTTCGAAACACGAGGATCCATATATATTTCATTAGCCCAATAAAGCACTCGAACTTCTTCATATAATCAACACCTCACCCCACCAGGATTCGAACCCACGATCTTCTAATTGTGACCGGGGATCGCTACTTCTGGGCCACCAGGACACTAAAAGCATTCCTAGACTCAGCTATATTTCACACAAAGCCTGTTCAACGAGCTTATGGCGCTTTGAACCTCTAATGAGGACCACCCGTGCCGCTTAGGTGATCAGAGCAACGTTTTACCAAATCCGGCTTCGAAACACGAGGATCCATATATATTTCATTATTAATAAAAGAAACCGCGGGCTTCTACATATAATCAACACCTCACCCACCAGGATTTGAACCCACGATAACATAATTGTGACGGAATGCTACTCTGGGCCCACTAGGACAATAAAGCAGTCAGAAGTCTCTACTATATTTCCACACAAAGCCTGTTCAACGAGCTTATGGCTGTGAACCACTGCGAGGGATACCATGCGCTTAATTGCCAGTCAGAGCAACGTTTTGCCAAATGCGGCTTCGAAACCCGAGGATCCATATAATTTTCATTAGCCCAATAAAGCACGCAGACTTCTACATATAATCAACACCTCAACCCACCAGGATTTGAACCCACGATCTTATAATTGTGGCCGGGGAATGCTACCTCTGGGCCACCAGGACAATAAAAGCAGTCCTAGACTCTGCTGTATTTCACACAAAGCCTGTTCAACGAGCTTATGGCGCCGTGAACCTCTAATGGGGACCACCCGTGCCGCTTAGGTGATCAGAGCAACGTTTTACCAAATGCGGCTTCGAAACACGAGGATCCATATATATTTCATTAGACCAATAAAGCACGCGGACTTCTTCATATAATCAACACCTCACCCCACCAGGATTCGAACCCACGATCTTCTAATTGTGACCGGGGATCGCTACTTCTGGGCCACCAGGACACTAAAAGCATTCCTAGACTCAGCTATATTTCACACAAAGACTGTTCAACGAGCTTATGGCGCTGTGAACCACTATAGGGGACCACCCGTGCCGCTTAGGTGATCAGAGCAACGTTTTACCAAATGCGGCTTCGAAACACGAGGATCCATATATATTTCATTAGCCCAATAAAGCATGCGGACTTCTACATATAATCAACACCTACCCCACCAGGATTTGAAACCACGATCTTATAATTGTGACCGGGGGACGCTACCTCTGGGCCACCAGGAACAATAAAAGCAGTCAAAGTCTCTACTATATTTCACACAAAGCCTGTTCAACGACCTTATGGCTCCATGAACCTCTAATGGGGACCACCTGTGCCGCTTAGGTGATCAGAGCAACGTTTTACCAAATGCAGCTTCGAAACACGAGGATCCATATATATTTCATTAGCCCAATAAAGCACGCGGACTTCTTTATATAATCAACACCTCACCCCACCAGGATTCGAACCCACGATCTTCTAATTGTGACCGTGGATCGCTACCTCTACGCCACAGGACGCAAAGCATTCTAGACTCTGCTATATTTCCACACAAAGCCTGTTCAGCGAGCCTTGGCGCAAAGCTGAATTGCTGTGAGGCCACCCGTGCTGGGTGATCAGGCAACGTTTTTCCCCATCTTTGACTTCAGAAACACGAGGATCCATATATATTTCATTAGCCCAATAAAGCACAGCGGACTTGTACGCAATCAACTTTATACACAGGATTTAACCCGATCTTTCAGTGTGACCGGGGAATGCTACCTCTGGGCCTGGAACAATAAAAGCAGTCCTAGACTCTTCTATATTTCACATAAAGCCTGTTGAACGAGCTTATGGCGCCGTGAACCTCTAATGGGGACCACCCGTGCCGCTTAGGTGATCAGAGCAACGTTTTACCAAATGCGGCTTCGCAACACGAGGATCCATATATATTTCATTAGCCCAATAAAGCACGCGGACTTCTTCATATAATCAACACCTCACCCCACCAGGATTTGAACCCACGATCTTATGATTGTGACCGGGGAATGCTACCTCTGGGCCACCAGGATAATAAAAGCAGTCCTAGACTCTGCTATATTTCACACAAAGCCTGTTAAGCGAGCTTATGGCGCCGTGAACCTCTAATGGGGACCACCCGTGCCGCTTAGGTGATCAGAGCAACGTTTTACCAAATGCTGCTTCCAAACACGAGGATCCATATATATTTCATTAGCCCAATAAAGCACACGGACTTTTACACATAATCAACACCTCACCCCACCAGGATTTGAACTCACGATCTTCTAATTGTGACAGGCGGAACGCTACCTCTGGGCCACCAGGACAATAAAAGCAGTCCTAGACTCTGCTATATTTCACACAGAGCCTGTTCAACGAGATTATGGCGCCGTGAACCTCTAATGGGGACCACCCGTGCTGCTTAGGTGATGAGAGCAATGTTTTACCAAATGCGGCTTCGAAACACGAGGATCCATATATATTTCATTATCCCAATAAAGCACGCGGACTTCTACATATAATCAACACCTCACCCCACCAGGATTTCAACCCATGATCTTATAACTGTAACCGGGGAACGGTGCCTCTGAACCACCAGGAAACTAAAAGCAGTCCTAGATTGTTATATTTCACACAAAGCCTGTTGAATGAGCTTATGGCGCCGTGAACCTCTAATGGGGACAACCCTTGCCCCTTAGGTGTTCAGAGCAACGTTTTTCCATATCCGGCTTGGAAACACGAGTAATCATATATATTTCATTAGCCCAATAAAGCACTCGGACTTCTACATATAATCAATACCTCACCCCACCAGGATTCAAACCCACGATCTTTTAATTGTGACCGGGGTATGCTACCTCTGGGCCACCAGGACAATAAAAGCAGTCCTAGACTCTACTATATTTCACACAAAGCCTGTTCAACGACCTTATGGCGCCATGAACCTATAATGGGGACCACCCGTGCCCCTTAGGTGATCAGAGCAACGTTTTACCATATCCGGCTTGGAAACACGAGTATCCATATATATTTCATTAGCCCAATAAAGCACTCGGACTTCTGCATATAATCAACACCTCACCCCACCAGGATTCAAACCCACGATCATATAACTGTGGCCGGGGTATGCTACCTCTGAGCCACCAGGACAATAAAAGCAGTCCTAGACTCTGCTATATTTCACACAAAGCCTGTTCAACGGGCTTATGGTACCGTGAACCTCTAATGGGGACCACCCGTGCCGCTTAGGTGATCAGAGCAACGTTTTACCAAATGCGGCTTCGAAACACTAGGATCCATATATATTTCATTAGCCCAATAAAGCACGTGGACTTCTACATATAATCAACACCTCACCCCACCAGGATTCGAACCCACGATCTTTTAATTGTGACCGGGGAACGATACCTCTGGGCCACCAAGACAATAAAAGCAGTCCTAGACTCTGCTATATTTCACACAAAGCCTGATGAACGAGCTTATGGCGCTGTGAACCTCTAATGGGGACCATCCGTCCCGCTTAGGTGATCAGAGCAACGTTTTACCATATCCGGCTTGGAAACACGAAAGTATCCATATACATTTCTATTAGCCTAAAGCACTCGGATCTCTACATACCACACTCTCACCCTACCAGATTCAAACCCACGATTCTATAATTGTACAAGTATGTCACTTAAAGCAATACCAGGACAATAAAAGCAGTCCAAGTCTCTATTATATTTCACACAAAGCCTGTTCAACGACCTTATGGGTCCATGAACCTCTAATGGGGACCACCTGTGCCGCTTAGGTGATCAGAGCAACGTTTTACCAAATCCGGCTTCGAAACACGAGGATCCATATATATTTCATGAGCCCAATAAAGCACACAGACTTCTACATATAATCAACATCTCACCCCACCAGGATTTGAACCCACGATCTTATAATTGTTACCGGTGAATGCTACCTCTGGGCCACTAGGACAATAAAAGCAGTCCTAGACTCTGCTATATTTCACACAAAGCCTGTTCAACGAGCATATGGCGCTGTGAACCACTATAGGGGACCACCCGTGCCGCTTAGGTGATCAGAGCAACGTTTTACCAAATGCGGCTTCGAAACACAAGGATCCATATATAGATTTCATTAGCCCAATAAAGCACGCGGAGTTCTACATATAATCAACACCTCATCCCACCAGGATTTGAAACCACGATCTTATAATTGTGACCGGGGGATGCTACCTCTGGGCCACCAGGAACAATAAAAGCAGTCCTAGACTCTACTATATTTCACACAAAGCCTGTTCAACGAGCTTAAGGCGCCGTAAACCTCTAATGAGGACCACCTGTGCCGCTTTGGTGATCAGAGCAACGTTTTACCAAATCCGGCTTCGAAACACGAGGATCCATATTTATTTCATTAGCCCAATAAAGCACGCAGACTTTCACATATAATCAAAACCTCACCCCACCAGGATTTGAACCCACGATCTTATAATTGTGACCGGGGAATGCTACCTCTGGGCCACTAGGACAATAAAAGCAGTCCTAGACTCTGCTATATTTCACACAAAGCCTGTTCAACGAGCTTATGGCGCTGTGAACCACTATAGGGGACCACCCGTGCCGCTTAGGTGATCAGAGCAACGTTTTACCAAATGCGGCTTCGAAACACGAGGATCCATATATATTTCATTAGCCCAATAAAGCATGCAGACTTCTACATATAATCAACAACTCACCCCACCAGGATTTGAAACCACGATCTCATAATTGTGACCGGGGGACGCTACCTCTGGGCCACCAGGAACAATAAAAGCAGTCCTAGACTCTGCTATATTTCACACAAAGCCTGTTCAACGAGCTTAAGGCACCGTATACCTCTAATGAGGACCACCCGTGCCGCTTAGGTGATCAGAGCAACGTTTTACCAAATGCGGCTTCGAAACACGAGGATTCATATATATTTCATTAGCCCAATAAAGCACGCGGACTTCTTCATATATTCAACACCTCACCCCACTAGGATTCGAACCCACGATCTTCTAATTGTGGCCGGGGTATGCTACCTCTGGGCCACCATGACAATAAAAGCAGTCAAAGTCTCTACTATAGTTCACACAAAGCCTGTTCAACGACCTTATGGCTCCATGAACCTCTAATGGGGACCACCTGTGCCGCTTAGGTGATCAGAGCAACGTTTAGTACTCAACCGCTTCGAAACACGAGGATCCATATATATTTCATTAGCCCAATAAAGCATGCGGACTTCTACATATAATCAACACCTCACCCCACCAGGATTTGAACCCACGATCTTATAATTGTGACCGGGGGACGCTACCTCTGGGCCACAAGGAACAATAAAAGCAGTCCTAGACTCTGCTATATTTCACACAAAGCCTGTTCAACGAGCTTAAGGCACCGTAAACATCTAATGAGGACCACCTGTGCCGCTTAGGTGATCAGAGCAACGTTTTACCAAATGCGGCTTCGAAACACGAGGATCCATATATATTTCATTAGCCCAATAAAGCACGCGGACTTCTTTATATAATCAACACCTCACCCCACCAGGATTTGAACCCACGATCTTCTAATTGTGACCGGGGATCGCTACCTCTGCGCCACCAGGACACTAAAAGCATTCCTAGACTCTGCTATATTTCACACAAAGCCTGTTCAACGAGCTTATGGCGCCGTGAACCTTTAATGAGGACCACACGTGCCGCTTAGGTGATCAGAGCAACGCTAATTAAATGCGGCTTCGAAACACTTCCAGGATCCATATATATTTATTAGCTCAATAAAGCACGCGATTTGCATATAATCAACACCTCATCCCACCAGGATTTGAACCCACGATCTTATAATTGTGACCGGGGAATGCTACCTCTGGGCCACCAGGACAATAAAAGTAGTCCTAGACTCTTCTATATTTCACACAAAGCCTGTTGAACGAGCTTATGGCGCCGTGAACCTCTAATGGGGACCACCCGTGCCGCTTAGGTGATCAGAGCAACGTTTTACCAAATGCGGCTTCGAAACACGAGGATCCATATATTTTTCATTAGCCCAATAAAGCACGCGGACTTCTTCATTTAATCAACACCTCACCCCACCAGGATTTGAACCCACGATCTTATGATTGTGACCGGGGAATGCTACCTCTGGGCCACCAGGATAATAAAAGCAGTCCTAGACTCTGCTATATTTCACACAAAGCCTGTTAAACGAGCTTATGGCGCCGTGAACCTCTAATGGGGACCACCCGTGCTGCTTAGGTGATGAGAGCAATGTTTTACCAAATGCGGCTTGGAAACACGAGTATCCATATATATTTCATTAGCCCAATAAAGCACTCGGACTTCTACATATAATCAATACCTCACCCCACCAGGATTTGAACCCACGATCTTATAATTGTGACCGGGGAACGCTACCTCTGGGCCACCAGGACAATAAAAGCAGTCTTACACTCTGCTATATTTCACACAAATCCTGTTCAACGAGCTTATGGCGCCTTGAACCTCTAATGGGGACCTCCCGTGCTGCTTAGGTGATCAGAGCAACGTTTTTCCAAATGCGGCTTCGAAACACGAGGATCCAAATATATTTCATTAGCCCAATAAAGCACTCGGACTTCTACATATAATCAACACCTCACCCCACCAGGATTCAAACCCACGATCTTATAATTGTGACCGGGGTATGCTACCTCTGGGCCACCAGGACAATAAAAGCAGTCCTAGACTCTACTATATTTCACACAAAGCCTGTTCAATGACCTTATGGCGCCATGAACCTCTAATGGGGACCACCCTTGCCCCTTAGGTGATCAGAGCAACGTTTTACCATATCCGTCTTGGAAACACGAGTATCCATATATATTTCATTAGCCCAATAAAGCACGCAGACTTCTACATATAATCAACATCTCACCCCACCAGGATTTGAACCCACGATCTTATAATTGGTACCGGTGAATGCTACCTCTGGGCCACTAGGACAATAAAAGCAGTCCTAGACTCTGCTATATTTCACACAAAGCCTGTTCAACGAGCATATGGCGCTGTGAACCACTATAGGAGACCACCCGTGCCGCTTAGGTGATCAGAGCAACGTTTTACCAAATGCGGCTTCGAAACACAAGGATCCATATATATATTTCACTAGCCCAATAAAGCACGCGGAGTTCTACATATAATCAACACCTCATCCCACCAGGATTTGAACCCACGATCTTATAATTGTGACCGGGGGATGCTACCTCTGGGCCACCAGGAACAATAAAAGCAGTCCTAGACTCTGCTATATTTCACACAAAGCCGGTTCAACGAGCTTAAGGCGCCGTAAACCTCTAATGAGGACCACCTGTGCCGCTTGGGTGATCAGAGCAACGTTTTACCAAATCCGGCTTCGAAACACGAGGATCCATATTTATTTCATTAGCCCAATAAAGCACGCAGACTTTTATATATAATCAACACCTCACCCCACCAGGATTTGAACCCACGATCTTCTAATTGTGACCGGGGATCGCTACTTCTGGGCCACCAAGACACTAAAAGCATTCCTAGACTCAGCTATATTTCACACAAAGCCTGTTCAACGAGCTTATGGCGCTGTGAACTTCTAATGAGGACCACCCGTGCCGCTTAGGTGATCAGAGCAACGTTTTACCAAATGCGGCTTCGAAACACGAGGATCCATATATATTTCATTAGCCCAATAAAGCACTCGAACTTCTTCATATAATCAACACCTCACCCCACCAGGATTCGAACCCACGATCTTCTAATTGTGACCGGGGATCGCTACTTCTGGGCCACCAGGACACTAAAAGCATTCCTAGACTCAGCTATATTTCACACAAAGCCTGTTCAACGAGCTTATGGCGCTGTGAACCTCTAATGAGGACCACCCGTGCCGCTTAGGTGATCAGAGCAACGTTTTATCAAATACGGCTTCGAAACACGAGGATCCATATATATTTCATTAGCCCAATAAAGCACGCAGACTTCTACATATAATCAACACCTCACCCCACCAGGATTTGAACCCACGATCTTATAATTGTGACCGGGGAATGCTACCTCTGGGCCACTAGGACACTAAAAGCAGTCAAAGTCTCTACTATATTTCACACAAAGCCTGTTCAACGAGCTATATACCGTAGAACCACTATAGTAATCACCCAAGCCGCTTTTAGGGTGATCAGGAGTAACGTTTTACCAAATATGCTTCAAAACACGAGATCCATATATTTCATTAGCCCAATAAAGCATGCGGACTTTACATATAATCAACACCTCACCCCACCAGGATTTGAACCCACGATCTTATAATTGTGACCGGGGAACGCTACCTCTGGGCCACCAGGACAATAAAAGCAGTCCTAGACTCTGCTATATTTCTCACAAAGCCTGTTCAACGAGCTTATGGCGCCGTGAACCTCTAATGGGGACCACCCGTGCCGCTTAGGTGATCAGAGCAACGTTTTACCAAATGCGGCTTCGAAACACGAGGATCCATATATATTTTATTAGCCCAATAAAGCACGCGGATTTCTACATATAATCAACACCTCACCCCACCAGGATTTGAACCCACAATCTTATAATTGTGACCGGGGGACGCTACCTCTGGGCCACCAGGACATTAAAAGCAGTCTTAGACTCTGCTATATTTCACACAAAGCCTGTTCAACGATCTTATGGCGCCGTGAACCTCTAATAGGGACCACCCGTGCCGCTTAGGTGATCAGACCAACATTTTACCAAATGCCGCTTCGAAACACGAGGATCCATATATATTTCATTAGCCCAATAAAGCATGCGGATTCTACATATAATCAACACCTCACCCCACCAGGATTTGAACCTACGATCTTATAATTGTGACCGGGGAATGCTACCTCTGGGCCACCAGGACAATAAAAGCATTCCTAGACTCTGCTATATTTCACACAAAGCCTGTTCAACGAGCTTATGGTGCCGTGAACCTCTAATGAGGACCACCCGTGCCGCTTAGGTGATCAGAGCAACGAAATACCAAATGCGGCTTCGAAACACGAGGATCCATATATATTTCATAAGCCCAATAAAGCACACGGACTTCTACATATAATCAACACCTCACCCCACCAGGATTTGAACCCACGATCTTATAATTGTGACCGGGGGACGCTACCTCTGGGCCACCAGGAACATTAAAAGCAGTCCTAGTCTCTGCTATATTTCACACAAAGCCTGTTCAACGAGCTTAAGGCACCGTAAACCACTAATGAGGACCACCCGTGCCGCTTAGGTGATCAGCGCAACGTTTTACCAAATGCCGCTTCGAAACACGAGGATCCATATATATTTCATTAGCCCAATAAAGCACGCGGACTTCTTTATATAATCAACACCTCACCCCACCAGGATTCGAACCCACGATCTTCTAATTGTGACCGTGGATCGCTACCTCTGCGCCACCAGGACACTAAAAGCATTCCTAGACTCTGCTATATTTCACACAAAGCCTGTTCAACGAGCTTATGGCGCCGTGAACCTTTAATGAGGACCACCCGTGCCGCTTAGGTGATCAGAGCAACGTTTTACCAAATGCGGCTTCGAAACACGAAGATCCATATATATTTCATTAGCCCAATAAAGCACGCGGACTTGTACATATAATCAACAC
>NW_024747877.1:0-18688 GCF_018991925.1 Homarus americanus | reverse complement strand
CACTGACACTCCCAGGCACACCACTTGACACCACCAGCACTCTGATACTCTCCAGGTACCTTGACGCTCCCCAGGCACACCCCTGACCCCTAGGCACACCTCTGACACTGCCAGGCACACTTCAGACACTGCCAGGACACCCCAGACACCCCAGGCACAGCCTGACACCCCAGGCACACCTCAGACACTTCCAGGTGCACCTGACACTCCCAAGCACTTGACACTCCCCAGACACAGCCTGACACTCAAGCACACCTGACACTCCCAGGTACACCCCTGACACTCCCAGGCACACTGCCACCACCCCAGGTACACCTCTGACACCCCAGGTACACCTCTGACACTCCCAGGCACACCTCCGACACCCCAGGCACACTCCTGACCCTCCCCAGGCACACTTCTCACACTCCCAGGTATACCTCTGACACTCCCAGGCACACCTGACACTCCCAGGAACACCTCCGACCTCCCAGTACACTTCTCACACTCCCAGGTACACCACTGACACTCCTAGGTACAACTCTGGCACTCGGTACACCTCTGACACTCAGGCACAACTGTGACACTCCCAGGTACACCCCAGACACCCCAGGTTAACCTCAGACACTCCCAGGCACACCTCAGACACTCCCAGGTGCACCTCTCTGACACCCCAGGTACACCTCTGACACTCCCTGGCACACCTGAGACACCCAGGTACACCACTGACACTCCCCAGGCACACCTCTGACACCCCCAGGTACTCCATCTGACACTCCCAGGCACACCCCAGACACCCCAGGCACACCTCAGACACCCACAGCACCCCAGACACTCCCACGCACACATCTGACACCCCAGGTACACCTCTGACACCCCAGGCACACCTCTGACACTCCCAGGCACACCTCCGACACTCAGGTACACCTGACACTCCCAGGTACACCTCTGACACTCCCAGGTACACCTCTTACAGTCCCTGGTTCTCCCCTGACACTCAGGCACACCCCAGACACTCCAGGTACACCCTCAGACACCCAGGCACACCCCAGACACCCCAGGTACACATCTGACACTTCCAGGTACACCCCTGACACTCAGGTACACCTCTTGACGCTCTCAGGAACACCTCCAACTCCCAGGTACACCTCTGACACTTCCAGGTCTCACCTCTGACACTCCAGGCACACCAATGACACTCCCAGGTACACCTCTGACACTCCCAAGTACACCACTGACACTACCAGGTACACACCTTGACACCCGAGGTACCTTGACGCCTGACAGGTACTCCTCTGACACTCCCAGGTACACCTCCTGACACTCAGGTACACCTCTCTGACGATACACCCTGACACTCCAGGTACACCAATGACATTCTCAGGTACACCTCTGACAATTCGGTGGTACACCGACACTACCAGGTACACCTCTGACACTTCCAGGTACTCTTGACGCTCCCAGTACACTTGACACCCCAGGTACACCTCTGACACTGCCAGGCACACTTCAGACACTGCCAGGTGCACCCAGACACTCCCTGGCACACACCTCTGACACTCCTCAGACACACCTCTGACACTCCAGGCACACCCCTGACATTCCCAGGTACACCTCTAACACTCCCAGGTACACCTCTGACACTCCCAGGCACTTCTGACTCTCCCAGGTACACCTCCGACACTCCCAGGCACACCTCCGACCCTCCCAGCACTCTCACACCAGGTACACCTCTGACACTCCCAGGTACACCTTGACACCCCAGGAACACCTCTGGCACTCCCAGGTACACTTGATATTCCTGCACACTTCGATACCCCAGGTACACCTTGACACTGGTAGCCTCCACTGACACTCACTGGTACACCTCTGACACTCCCAGGCACACCTCTGATACCAGGTACTCCTCCGATACTCCCCAGGTACACCTCAGACACTCCCTGGTTCACCTCTGACACTCCCCTGGTCTGTACCTGACACTCCCTGGCACCCTGACACCTCTGCACACACCTCTGACATCCCAGGCACACCTCCGACACCCCAGGCACACATCTGACACCCCAGGTACACCTCTACATCCCTGCCCACCCCCACCCCAGGCACACCTCAGACACCCCAGGCACACCCAGACACCCCAGATACACCCCAGACACTCCCAGGTACACCTCTGACATTCCTGGTACACCTCTGACACCCCAGTCACACCCTCTGACACTCCCAGGTACACCTCTGACACTCCCAGGTACACCTCTGTCACTCCCAGATTATCCCAGACACTCCCAGATCTGCCTTCTGACATTGGTGTACCCTCTGACACCCCATCTCAGACACTCCCAGGTACACCCTGACACTCCCAGGCACACTCTGACACTCTGAGGTACACCCCAGACACCCAGGCACACCTCTGACACCCCAGGTACACCCAGACACTCCAGGTACACTCCTGACACTCCTCAGGAACACCTCCGACACTCCCAGGTACACCTCTTGACAGTTCCAGGTTCACCTCTGACACTCCCCAGGCACACCAATGACACTCCCAGGTACACCTCTGACACCCCAGGCACACCACTGACACCACTTGCACACCTCTGACACTCCTCAGGTACTCCTTGTCGCCCCAGGCACTCTGACACCCCCAGGTACACCTCTGACACTTCCAGGTACACCGCTGACACTCCCAGTACACCCTGACACTGCCCGGCACACCTCTGACACTGCCAGGTATACCCCAGACACTCCCACAGCTCAGACACTCCCAGGTACACCCCAGACACTCCCAGGTGCACCTACACTCCAAGTGCACCTCTGACACCTCCCAGGCACACCCCTGACACTCCCAGGCAAACCCCAGACACTCCCAGAAACCGCTGACACTCCCAGGCACACCTCTGACACTCCCAAGTGCACACCTCTGGACACTCCCAGGTACTCCACTGACATTCCCTGCACACCTCTGACACTCCCAGGTACACCTCCTGACACCCCAGGTACACCTCTGACACTCCCAGGTACACTTCAGACATCCCAGGTGCACCTGTGACTCCTGCACCTCTGACACCCAGACACACCTCTGACACCCCTGCCAACACCTCTGACACTCCCAGGCACAGACACCCCAGGTACACCGCCAACACCCTAGGTACACCTCTGACACTCCCAGGTACACCTCTGACACAGCACACCTCTGACTCACCCCAGGCACACCTCCGACACTCCCAGGTACACCTCCACACTCCCAGGTACACCACACCCAGGCACACCTCTGACACCCCAGGTACACCTCAGACACTCACAGGTACACACTAACATTCCCAGGTACACCTCTGACACCCCAGGTACACCTCTGACACTCCCAGGTACACCCCTGACACTCCCAGGTACACCGCTGACACTCCCAGGTACACCCTGACACCCCAGGTACACCCCAGACACTCCCAGACACCTCCTGACACTCCCAGGTAGTCCTTCGACACCCCAGCACCCCAGACACTCCCAGGTACACCCCTGACACCTCCCGTGCACACCCCAGACACTCCCAGGTACACATCTGACACTCCCAGGTACACCTCTGACACTCCCAGGTAACTCTGACGCTCTCAGGAACACCTCCGACACCGTGCACCCTGACACTTCCAGGTTCACCTCTGACACTCCCAGGCACACCAATGCACTCCCAGGTACACCTCTGACACTCCCAGGCACACCACTGACACTACCAGGTACACCTTTGACACTCCCAGGTACTCCTTTGACGCTCACAGGTACTCCTCTGACACTCCCAGGTACACCTCTGACACTCAGGTACACCTCTGACGATACATCCTGACCTCCCACCAGCCCAGCATTCTCCAGGTACACCTCAGCACTCCCAGTACACCACCAGCACTGCACACCTCTGACACTTCCAGGTACTCCTTTGACGCTCCCAGGTACACTTCTGACACTCCAGGTACACCTCTGACACTGCCAGGTACACTTCAGACACTGCCAGGTACACCTCAGACACTCCAGGTACCAGCTCAGACACTCCCAGGTACCTCAGACACTCCAGGTGCACCTGTGACACTCCCAAGTGCACCTCTGACACTCCCAGACACACCTCTGACACTCTAAGCACACCTCTGACACTCCCAGGTACACCTCAGACACTCCCAGGTACACCTGCTTGCTCCCAGGCCTCCTCTGACACTCCCAGGTACACCTCTGACTCTCCCAGGTACCTCCGACATTCCCAGTACACCTCCGACCCTCCCAGGTACACTTCTCCCTCCCAGGTACACCTACACTCCCAGGTACCCTTGGCCTCCCAGGAACACTTCTGGCACTCCCAGGTACACTTCTGATACTCCCAGGTACACTTCCCGATACTCCCAGGTACCTTTGACACTCCCAGGTACTCCACTGACACTCACTGGTACACCTCTGGCCTCCCAGGTACACCTCCGATACTCCCAGGTACTCCTCGATACTCCCAGGTACACCTCAGACACTCCTCGGTTCACCTCTGACACTCCCCTGGTTCATACCTGTCCCTGGTACACCTCTGACCTCAAGGTACACCTCTGACATTCAGGTACACCTCCGACACTCCCAGGTACATCTGACACTCCCAGGTACACCTCTTACATTCCCTGGTTCCACCTGGCACTCCCAGGTACCTCAGGCACTCCCAGGTACACCTCAGACACTCCCAGATACACCTCCAGACACTCCCAGTCACCTCTGACATTCCCAGGTACACCTGACCTCCCAGTTACCTCCTGACACTCCCAGGTACACCTCTGACACTCCCAGGTACACCTCTGTCACTCCCCGGGTGTCCCAGACACTCCCAGATTCACCTCTGGCATTCCCAGGTACTCTCCTGACACTCCCAGGTACACCTCAAACACTCCAGGTACCCCTGCCTCCCAGGTACACCTCTGACTCCGGGTACACCCCAGACACTCCCAGGTACACCTCTGACACTCCCAGGTACACCCAGACATCCCCAGGTACACCTCGGCCTCCTCAGGAACACCTCCGACCTCCCAGGTCCACCTCTGACAGTTCCAGGTTCACCTCTGACACTCCCAGGCACACCAATGACACTCCCAGGGTACACCTCTGACCTCCCAGGTACACCACTGACTCTACCAGGTACCTCTGACACTCCCAGGTACTCCTTTGTCGCTCCCAGGTACTCCTCTGACACTCCCAGGTACACCTCTGACACTTCCAGGTACACCTTCAACCTCCCAGGTACACCTGGCTTGTGCCAGTACCTCAGACACTGCCAGGTATGCCTCGAACCTCCCAGGTACAGCTCAGACACTCCAGGTACACCTCAGACACTCCCAGGTGCACCTCAGCACTCCCAAGTGCCTCCACTTGCTCCCAACACCTCTGACACTCCCAGGTAAACCTCAGACACACCCAGGTACACCATGACCTCCCAGGTACACTCCTCACACTCCCAGGTACACCTCTGACCTCCCAGGTACACCTCTGACGCTCCCGGTACCTCTGACACTCCCAGGTACTCACTGACATTCCTGGTACACCTCTGACACTCCCAGGTACCTCTGACACTCCCAGGTACACTTCGGCACTCCCAGGTGCACCTGTGACACTCCCAAGTGCACCTCTGATACTCCGAACACACCTCTGACCTCCCATACACCTCTGACTCCCATGTGCACCTCAGACACTCCCAGTGCCTAACTCTCCTAGGTCACCTCTGACACTCCCAGGTACACCTCTGACACTCCAGGTACACTCTGTTTCACCCAGGTACACCTCCGGCCTCCCAGGTACCTCCGACATCCCAGGTACACTTCTCACCTCCCAGGTACACCTCTGACAGCTCCCAGGTACCCTCAGAACTCACCACTCCTTCTCCCAGTCACCTCCTGGCCTCCCGGTACACCTCTGACCTCCCAGGTACACCCCGGCACTCCCAGGTGCACCCTGGCACTCAGTGCACCACCGCTTGCTCCACCTCCCATTTACACCTCTGACACTCCCAGGTAGTCCTCTGACCTCCCAGGTACACCTCAGACCTCCCAGGCACCCCTGACACTCCAATTTGACACTCCCAGGTACACATCGGGCACTCCCAGGTACACCTCTGACACTCCCAGGTACACCTCTGACGCTCTCAGGAGCACCTCCGACTCCCAGGTACACCTCTGACACTTCCAGGTTCACCTCTGGCTTGCTCCAGGCACACCAGTGACTCTCCCAGGTACTCTGACCTCCCAAGTACACCACCTGACTACCAGGTACACCTTTGACACTCCCAGGTGCCTCACTCACAGGCTACTCCTCCGAGCACTCCAGGTACACCTCTGACACTCAGGTACACCTCTGACGATACACCTCTGACCTCCCAGGTACACCAATGACATTCTCAGGTACCTCTGACCTCCCAGGTACACCACTGACACTACCAGTTTCTCCCCAACACTTCCAGGTACTCTGACTCCCAGGTACCTTCTGACCTCTCCCACCTCTGACACTGACAGGTACACTTCGAACACTGCCAGGTACCTCAGACACTCCCAGGTACAGCTCAGACACTCCCAGGTACACCTCAGACACTCCCAGGTGCACCTGGCACTCCCAAGTGCACCTCTGGCCTCCCAGCGCACCTCTGACACTCCCAGCACCCCTCTGACACTCCCAGGTACACCTCAGACACTCCCAGGTACACCGCTAACACTCCCTGGTACACCTCTGGCCTCCCAGGTGCACCTCTGACTCTCCCAGGTGCACCTCCGACACTCCCAGGTACACCTCCAAAACTCCCAGGTACCTTCTCCTCCCAGGCACCTCAGACCTCCCAGGTACACCTCTGACACTCCCAGGTACACCTCTGACCTCCCAGGTACACTGGCACTCCCAGGTACCTCTGATATTGCCCAGGTTGCTTCCGATGCTCCCAACACCTTTGACACTCCCAGGTCTCACTGACACTCGCTGTTACACCTTGACACTCCCAGGTGCACCTCCGTCTCCCAGGTACACCTCCGATACTCAGGTACACCTCAGACACTCCTTGGTTCACCCTGCCTCCTGGTTCATCTCTGACACTCCCTGGTGCACCTCTGACACTCACCAGGTACACCTCCCAACATTCCCAGGTACACCTCCGGCTTGCTCAAGGTACACATCTGACTCTCCCAGGTCACCTCTTACCCTCCTGGTTCCCCTACACTCCCAGTACACCTCGAACTCTCCCAGGTACACCCCAGACATCCCAAGTACACCCCAGACACTCCCAGGTGCCTGTGACACTCCAAGTGCACCTCTGACACTCCCAGGCACACCTCTGACACTCCCAAGCACAACCTCCTGACACTCCCAGGTACACCTCCAGACACTCCCAGGTACACCTCGCCAGCACTCCCAGGTACACCTCTGACACTCCCAGGTACACCTCCTGACTCTCCCAGGTGCACCTCTGACCTCCCAGGTACACTTCCGACCCTCCCAGGTACCACTTCTCACACTCCAGGTGCACCTGACACTCCCAGGTACACCTCTGACACTCCCAGGTACACCTCTGGCACTCCAGGTACACTTCTGATATTCCAGGTACACTTCCGTACTCCCAGGTACACCTTTGACACTCCCAGGTACTCCTGAGCACTCAATGGTACACCTCTGCCTCCCAGGTACACCTCGTGCTCCCAAGTACACCTCCGACCTCCCAGGTACACCTCAGACACTCCTGGTTCACCTCTGACCTCCCTGGTTCATCCTGGCTTCTCCTGGTACACCTCTGACACTCTCAGGTACACCTCTGACATTCCCAGGTACACCTCCGACACTCCCAGGTACACATCTGACACTCCCAGGTCACCTCTTACATTCCCTGGTTCACCCCTGACCTCCGAGTACACCTCCAGACACTCCCAGGTACCTCTGACACTCCCAGATACACCTCAAACTACCCCCAGGTACACCTCTGACATTCAGGTACACCTCTGACACTCCCAGTTACACCTCCTGACACTCCCAGGTACACCTCTGACTCCAGGTACACCTCTGTCCTCCCAGGTACAACCCAGACACTCCCAGATTCACCTCTGACATTCCCAGGTGCTCCTCTGACACTCCCAGGTACACCTCAGACACTCCCAGGTACACCCCTGACACTCCCAGGTACACCCCAGACACTCCCAGGTACCTCCTCTGACACTCCGGTACACCCCAGACCAGGTACACCTCCTGACTTCTCCAGGTAGCCCCTGACACTCCAGGTACACCTCCTGACACTCTCGAACACCTCCGACACTCCCAGGTACACCTCTGACAGTTCCAGGTTCTCCCCGACACTCCCAGGCACACCAGCCAACCTCCCAGGCACCTCCGAGCACTCCCAGGTACACCACCCGAGCACTACCAGGTACCCCTCTGACCTCCCAGGTACTCCTGACGCTCCCAGGTACTCCTCTGACACTCCAGGTACACCTCTGACCTTCCAGGTACACCACTGACACTCCCAGGTACACCATGACACTGCCCAGTACACCTCAGACACTGCCAGGTATGCCTCAGGCTCCCAGGTACAGCTCAGACTCTCCCAGGTACACCTCAGACACTCCCAGGTGCACCTGTGACACTCCCAAGTGCACCTCTGGCCTCCCAGGCACACCTCCTGACTCCAGTGACACTCCCAGGTACAACCTCCCAGGTACCTTCTCCACCTCCCAGGTACCTCTGACCTCCAGGTACACCTCTGCACTCCCAGGTACCTCTGACACTCCCAGGTACTCACTGACATTCCCTGGTACACCTCTGACACTCCCAGGTACACCTCTGACACTCCCAGGTACACCTCTGACCTCCAGGTTCACCTCGAACCTCCCAGGTGCACCTGTGACACTCCCAAGTGCACCTCTGGCACTCCAGACACACCTCTGACACTCCCAAGTACACCTCTGACCTCCCAGGTACCTCAGACACTCCCAGGTACACCGCTTACACTCCCAGGTACCTCTGACCTCCCAGGTACACCTCTGACACTCCCAGGTGCACCTCCTGACTCACCAGGTACACCTCCCGCTTCTCCCAGGTACCCTTCTCACACTCCCAGGTACACCTCAGACACTCCCAGGTGCCTGTGACACTCCCAAGTGCCTCTGACTCTCCCAGGCACACCTCTGACACTCCCAGGTAAACCTCAGACACTCAGGTACACCTTTGGCCTCCCAGGTTGCACTTCTCACCTCCCAGGTGCCTCTGAGCCTCCCAGGTACGCCTCTGAAACTCCCAGGTACACCTCTGACACTCCAGGTACTCACTGACATTCCTGGTACACCTCTGACACTCCCAGGTACCTCCAGGCCTCCCAGGTACACCTTGACACTCCCAGGTACCCTCAGACACTCCCAGGTTTTCTGTGACACTCCCAAGTGCACCTCTGACACTCCCAGGCACACCTCTGGCCTCCCAAGCACTCCCCGGCACTCCCAGGTACACCTCAGACACTCCCAGGTACACCGCTTACACTCCCAGGTACACCTTTGACTTGCCAGGTACACCTCTCCCAGGTACACCCTCACCTCACCAGGTACACCTCCGACACTCCCAGGTACACTTCCTCCCTCCCAGGTACACCTCTGGCACTCCCAGGTACACCTCGAACCTCCCTGGTTACACCGCTAACGCCTCCCAGGTACACCTCGGCACTCGCCAGGTTACCTCTGACACTCCCAGGTACACCTCTGGCTCACCCAGGTCACCTCCGACACTCCCAGGCACACCTCCGACCTCCCAGGTACCTTCTCACACTCCCAGGTACACCTCCCAGCCTCCCAGGTCACACCTCTGACACTCCTGGTACACCTCAGAACCTCCCAAGTACCTCTGACACTTCCAGGTACACCTTTGACACTCCCAGGTATTCCACTGACACTCCCTGGTACTCATCTGATGCTCCCAGGTACACCTCTGACACTCCCAGGTACACCTCCGACACTCCCAGGTACCCCTGACACTCTGAGGTTCACCTCCCAGTACACCCTGACCTCCCAGGTACACCTTCAGCCTCCCAGGTACACACCCTTGACCTCCCAGGTACACCCATGCTCTCCAGATACACCTGACACTCCCAGGTGCTCCTCTGACACTCCTGGTACCCTTGACCCTCCCAGGTACACCTCTCACTCTCCCGGGTATCCATCAGTACTACCAGGTACCTCCGACACTCCCAGGTACTCCACTGACACTCCCTGGTACACCAGCCTCTGGCCTCCAAGTACCTCAGCACTCCCAGGCTTTGACACTTCCTGGTCACCCCTGTCACTCCCAGGTACACCTCTGACACTCCCAGTATACTCACAACCTCCCTGGTACACCTCCATTCTCCCAGGTACACCTCCGAGCACTTCCAGGTACACCTCGCCACTCCTGGTACACCTCAGACACTCCCAGGTACACCTCTGACACTTCCAGGTACACCTCTGGCCTCCCAGTTACACCTCCTGACACTCCCAGGTACACCTCTGACACTCCCAGGTACACCTCTGTCTCCCAGGTACAACCAGACACTCCCAGATTCACCTCTGACATTCCCAGGTGCTCCTCTGACACTCCCAGGTACACCTCAGACACTCCCAGGTACACCTGACACTCCCAGGTACCCAGACACTCCCAGGTACACCTCTGACACTCGGGTACACCCCAGACACTCAGGCCTCTGACCTCCCAGGTACACCTCAGACACTCCCAGGTACACCTCTGACACTCTCAGGAACACCTCCGACACTCCCAGGTACATCTCTGACAGTTCCAGGTTCACCTCTGACTGCTCCCAGGCACACCTGACACTCCCAGGTACACCTCTGAACACTCCCAGGTACACCACCGAACCTGCAGTTACACCTCTGACCTCCCAGGTACTCCTTTGACGCTCCCAGGTACTCCTCTGGCACTCCCAGGTACACCTCTGACACTTCCAGGTACCTTGTGACACTCCCAGGTACACCTGACACTGCCAGGTACACCTCCGACACTGCCAGGTATCCTGCCTCAGATACTCCAGGTACCAGCTCAGACTCTCCCAGGTACACCTCAGACACTCCCAGGTGCACCTGTGACACTCCAATCACCTCCTGACCTCCAGGCACACCTCAACCTCCCAGGTAAACCTCAGACACTCCCCAGGTACAACCTCCCAGGTACACTTCACACTCCCAGGTACACCTCTGCTTCCTCCCAGGTACACCTCACCCTGACACTCCCAGGTACACCTCTGACCTCCCAGGTACTCCTGACATTCCCTGGTACACCTCTGACCTCCCAGAGGTACACCTCAAGCACTCCCAGGTACCTCAGCCTCCCAGGTACCTCAGACACTCCAGGTGCACCTGCTGACACTCCCAGGTGCACCTCTGACACTCAGACACCTCCTGGCTCCCAAGCACACCTCTCTGACACTCCCAGGTACACCTCCAGACGCTCCCAGGTGCCTCAACACTCCCAGGTACACCTCTGACACTCCCAGGTGCACCTCTGACACTCCCAGGTACACCTCTGACTCACCCAGGTGCACCTCCGACACTCCCAGGTACACTTCTCACACTCCCAGGTACCTCAGACACTCCCAGGTGCCTGTTGACCTCAGGTGCACCTCTGGCACTCCCGAACACCTCTGACCTTCTCCAGGTACTTCTCAGACACTCCCAGGTCACGCCAGCCTCCCAGGTTGCACTTCTCACCTCCAGGTACCTCTGACAGCTCCCAGGTGCACCCTCTGACACTCAGGTACACCTCTGACACTCCCAGGTGCTCACTGACATTCCTGGTACACCTCTGACTCCCAGGTACCTCGGACACTCTGGGTACCTCTGACCTCCCAGGTACACCTCAGACACTCCCAGGTGCACCTGTGACACTCTAAGTGCACCTCTGACACTCCAGACACCTGACACTCCCAAGCACCACCTCTGACCTCCCAGGTACACCTCAGACACTCCCAGGTACACCCTAACACTCCCAGGTACACCTCTGACACTCCCAGGTACACCTCTGACCTCCCAGGTACCTCTGACTCACTTGGGTACACCTCTGACCTCCCAGGTACACTTCTCACACTCCCAGGTACACCTCTGACCTCCCAGGTACACCTCAGACACTCTGGGTACACCCCTTCTCCCAGGTACCTCCTGACCTCCCTGGTGCCTCGAACACTCCCAGGTGCCTGACACTTCCAGGTACACCTCTGACACTCCCAGTTACCTCCTCTGGCCTCCCAGGTACACCTCTGACACTCCCAGGTACCTCTGTCCTCCCAGGTACACCTGACACTCCGTCAGACACTCCCAGTTCACACCTCTCTATAACTCCCAGGTGCACCTGTGACACTCCCAGTGCACTTCTGACACTCTGAGCACCTCTGACACTCCCAGGCACACACCCCTGACCTCCAGTTACACCCTGACACTCCCAGGTACACCTCTGACAATCCCAGGTAAACCTCCAGGCACTCCCAGGTACACCTCTGACACTTCCAGGTACACCCTGACACTTCAGGTACACCCTGACACTTCCAGGTTACCTCTGACCTCCCAGGAACACCAATGACACTCCCAGGTGTCACCACTGACACTCCCTGGTACACCTCCTGACACTCCCAGGTACACCTCCTGACCTCCCAGGTACACCAATGACACTCCCAGGTACACCTCTGACACTTCAGGTATTACACACCCTGGCCTCCCAGGTACACAATCACACTCCCAAGTGCAACTCCCCAAGCCTCCAGGTACACCACTGGCTACCAAGTACACCTCTGACACTCCAATTGCTCCTTCCCAGTGCTGCCAGGTACTCCTCCGACACTCCCCAGGAACACCTCTGACACTCCCAGGTACATCTGACACTCCCAGGTACACCACTGACACTCCCAGGTACACCTCTGACACTCCAGGTACACCGCCATGCTCCCAGGTACCGCTGACACTCCCAGGTACACCGCTGACACTGCCAGGTACACCTCCAGACACTGCAGGAACACTTGAACACTCCCGGGTACAGCTCAGCCACTCCCAGTTACACACTCCTATAACTCCCAGGTGCACCTGTGACACTCCCCAAGTCTCCCAGTTACACCCCTGACCTCCCAGGTACACCCTGACACTCCCAGGTACACCTCTGATACTCCCAGGTACACCTCTGACACTTGGATACACCTCTGATACTCCCTAGGTACACCAATCACACTCCTCAAGTACAACTCTGACACTCCCAGGGTGCACACCACCTGACACTACCAGGTACACCTCTGACACTCCAAGGTACTCCTTTGACGCTGAGGTACTCCTCCGACACTCCCAGGAACACCTCTGACACTCCAGGTACCTCTGACACTTGAGCACACAACTGACCTCCCAGGTACACCTCTGACACTTGCAGGTACACCGCTGACATTTCCCAGGTACACCGCTGACCTCCCAGGTACACCGCTGACACTGCCAGGTACACCTCAGACACTTCCAGGTACACCTCAGACACTGCCAGGTACACCTCAGTCCCCAGGTACAGCTCAGACCTCCAGGTACCTCCAGAAACTCCCAGGTGCACCTGTGAGACTCCCAAGTGCCTCCTGACACTCCCAGGCACACCTACTGACCTCCAAGGTACACCTCTGACACTCCAGGGTACACCGCGGACACTCCCAAATGCACACCGCTGACACTGCCAGATACACCTCTGACCTCCATGTACACCTCAGACACTTCCAGGTACACCTGAACACTCCCAGGTACCTCAGACTTTCCCAGGTACACCTCATGCTCTCCCAGATACACCGCTGTGACTCCCCAGGTACACCCTGACACTCACAGTTACACCCTGACACTCCCAGGTACACCTACAGCAATCCCAGGTTCAGGCACTCCCAGGTACACCTCTGACCTCCCAGGTACACCCCTGACACTGCCAGGTACACCCCTGACCATTCAGGCACCTCTGCCCCAACCAGGTGCACCAATGACAATCCCAGGTACACCACTGACAATCCCAGGTACACCTCTGACACTTCCAGGTACACCTACGATACTCCCAGGTACCTCCGATACTCCCAGGTACCTCAGACACTCCCTGGGGTTCCCCCACCGAGCACTGATACACTTCTGACACTCCCAGGTACACCAATGATACTACCAGGTACACCTCTGTACTCCCATGTACACCTCCGTGCTCCCAGGTACACCTCCGATACTCCCAGGTACACCTCAGACACTCCCTGGTTCACCTCTGACACTCCCCTGGTTACCTCGCTCCTGGTACACCTCTGACCTCCCAGGTACACCTCTTACACTCCCTGGTTCTCTGACACTCCAGGTACACCTCAGACACTCCCAGGTACACCTCTGACGCTCCCAGGTACTACTCTGACCTGCCAGGTACACCTCTGACACTTCAGGTACACCCCTGACACTTCCCAGGTACCCCCTGACCTGCCAGATACACCTCATGCTCCCATATGCACCTCAGACACTTCCAGGTCACACCTCAGACACACCCAGTACCTCAGACTTTCCCAGGTACACCTCTGACACTCCCAGATACTGCCTGTCACTCCCAGGTACACCCCTGACAACTCCAGTTACACCCCTGACACTCCAGGTACACCTCAGACACTCCCAGGTACAGCTCAGACACTCGCAGGTACCTCAGACACTCCCAGGTGCACCTGTGACACTCCCAGGAATGCACCTCCTGACACTCCAGGCACCTCTGACACTCCAAGGTACACCTCCCTGACACTCCAAGGTACACCTGCAGACACTCCCAGGTACACCTCTGACACTGCCAGATACTTCTCTGACACTGTGCACCTCAGACACTTCCCGTTGCCTCAGACACTGCAGCAGGCACCTCAGGCACTCCCAGGCAGGCTCAGACTCCCAGGTACACCTCAGACAATCCCAGGTACACAGGCACTCCCAGGTACACCGCCCAGCCTCCCAGGTACTCCTCCAGACACTCCCAGGAACACCTCTGACACTCCCAGGATGCCTCTGAGCCTCCAGGTACACCGCTGACACTCCAGGTACACCTCTGACACTTCCAGGCTGCCGCTGACACTGAGTACACCTGACACTCCCAGGTACCTCAGACAATCAGGTACACCGCTGACACTCCCAGGTGCACCACCCCACAATCCCAGGTACACCTCTGACACTTCCAGGTACACCTCCGACCTCCCCAGGTACCTCCGATACTCCCAGGTACCTCAGACACTCCTGGTTTACCTTTGACACTTCCTAGATACATTCTGACACTCCCAGGTACACCAATGATACTGATGCCCCTAACACTCCCATGTCACCTCCCGATACTCCCAGGTTACCTCCGATGCTCCCAGGTACACCTCAGACACGCCCTGGTTCACCTCTGACACTCCTGGTTCACCTCTGACACTCCTGGTCCACCTCTGACACTCCCAGGTACACCTCTTACACTCCCTTGTTCTCCCCTGACACTCCTGGTACAGCTCGAACCTCCCAGGTACACCTCTGACCTCCCAGGCTACTCGACCTCCCAGGTACCTCTCCCAGCCTCCCAGGTGCACCTCTGACATTCCCAGTGACACCTCCATGCTCCCAGTTACACCTGACACTCCCAGGTACCCCGACACTCCCAGGTACACCTCTGATGCTCCCAGGTACACCTCTGACACTTCCGGATACCTCTGATGCTCCCAGGTACACCAATCACTCCCAAGTGCACCTCCTGACACCCAGGTACACCACTGACACTACCAGGTGCACCTCTGACACTCCCAGGTACACCTCAGACACTCCCAGGACACCTCTGTCACTCAGGTACTCCTCCGACACTCCCAGGACACCTCTGACACTCAGGTACCTCTGACACTCCCAGGTACACCGCCCTGACACTCCCAGGTACACCTCTGACACTTGCAGGTACACCGCCCAACCGCTCCCAGGTACACCATGACTCCCAGGTACACCGCCGACACTGCCAGGTACACCTCGGACACTGCAGGTGCACTTCAGACACTCCCAGGTACATCTCCAGACACTCCCAGTTACACCTCTATAACTCCCAGGTGCCTGTGACACTAAGTGCCTCTGACACTCCCAGACACCTCTGACACTCCCAGGTAAACTTCTGACATTCCAGGTACACTAACACTCCCAGGTACTCCTCAGACACTGCCAGGTACATCTCCAGACACTGCCAGGTACACCTGTGACACTCCCAGGCACACCTCTGACACTCCCAGGTACAGCACAGACACTCCCAGGTACCTCAGACCTCCCAGGTGCACCTGTGACCACTCAAGTGCACCTCTGACACTCCCAGGCACAACTCTGACACTCCAAGGTACACCTCTGACACTCCAGGTACAGACACTCCCAGGCCTGTGACTCCCAGATACACCTCTGATACTCCATGCACCTCAGACACTTCCAGGTACACCTCAGACACACCAGGTACACCTCAGACTTGGTACACCTCTGACACTCCCAGAACACCGCTACATCACTCCCAGGTACACCCCTGACACTCCCAGTTACACCCCTGACCTCCAGGTACACCTCAGACTCCCAGGTACGGCTCAGACACTCCCAGGTACCTCAAACACTCCCAGGTGCCTGTGACACTCCCAAGTGCACCTTGACACTCCAGGCACACCTCTGACACTCCAGGTACACCTCTGACCTCCAAGGTACACCGCAGACACTCCCAGATACACCATGACACTGCCGTCACCCAACCTCCCATGTACACCTCAAACACTTCCAGATACACCTCAGACACTGCCAGGTACACCTCCGAACTCCCAGGTACACCTCAGAACCTCCCTGGTTCACCTCTGACCTCCCTGGTTCACCTCTGACACTCCCTGGTACACATCTGACACTCCCAGGTACACCTCTTACACTCACTTGTTCTCCCCTGGCCTCAGGTGCAGCTCAGACACTCCCAGGTACACATCTGACACTCCCAGGTACTACTCTGACACTCCCAGGTACACCTCTGACACTCCCAGGTACCTCCTGACATTCCCAGTGACACCTCCGGCCTCCCAGTTACACCTGACCTCCCAGGTACCTGGCCTCCCAGGACACCTCTGATGTCCCAGGCACCTCCTGACACTTCCGGATACCTCTGATACTCCCAGGTACCAATCACACTCCCAAGATACTAGCTCTGACACTCCCAGGTACCACTGACCTTTCCCAGGTACACATCTGACACTCCAAGGCCTGCGCCAGGTACTCCTCCAACACTCCCAGGAACACCTCTACACTCCCAGGTACACCTCTGACACTCCCAGGTACCCGCTCCAGACACTCCCAGGTACCTCTGACACTTGCAGGTACACCGCTGACACTCAGGTACAACCCTGACACTCTCCAGGTACACCGCTGACACCAGGTACCTCAGACACTGCCAGGTACACTTGACACTCCCAGGTACATGTCAGACACTCCCAGTTACCTCTATAACTCCCAGGTGCCTGGCACTCCCAAGTGCCTCCCCTGACACTCCCAGGCACCTCTGACACTCCCAGGTACACCTGACACTCCCAGTTACACCCCTGACACTCCCAGGTACACCTCTGACAATCCCAGGTACCTCAGGCACTCCCATGTGCCTCTGACACTTCCAGGTACCCTGACACTTCAGGTACAGACTTGGGTACCTCTGACACTCCCAGGTACCAATGACACTCCCAGGTATACCACTGACACTCCCTGGTACACCTCTGACCTCCCCAGGTACACAAATGGCACTCCCAGTACCAATGACACTCCCAGGTACCTCTGACACTTCCAGGTACACCCTGACACTCCCAGGTACACCAATCTCACTCCCAAGTACAACTCACCAGGTACACCACTGACACTACCAGGTACCTCTGACACTCCAGGTACTCGCTGACGCTGCCAGGTGCTCCTCCCGACACTCCCAGGAACACCTCTGACACTTCCGGGTACACCTCTGGCCTGCCAGGTGCCCCCAGCTGACACTCCCAGTGCCTCCCCAGGCACTCCAGGTACACCGCTGACACTCCCAGGCACACCGCCCTGACACTCCCAGGTACACCGCTGACACTCCCAGGTACACCCTGACACTGCCAGGTACACTGACCATTCAGTGCACCTCTGATAATCCCAGGTACCTCAGGCACTCCCACCTCTGACCGTCCAGGCACCCCTGACACTTCCAGGCACATCCTGACACTTCCAGGTACCTCAGGCACTCCCAGGTACAGCTCAGACCTCCCAGAGTACTCAGCCTCCCAGGTGCCTGTGACACTCAAGTGCACCTCTGACACTCCAGGCACCTCTGACACTCCAAGGCTACCTCAGACTCCCAAGGTACACCACGCACTCCCAACGCCGCTGACACTGCCAGATACACCTCCTGACACTCCATGCCTCCAGACACTCCGTTTCCTCAGACACTCCCTCAGACTTTCCAAGTCTCAGACACTCCCAGATACACCGCTGTCACTCCCAGGTACACCCTGACACTCTCCCAGTTACACCCTGACACTCCAGGTACCTCTGACAGTCAGGTACACCTCAGGCACCCGTTACACCTCCCAAGCACTCCCAGGTACACCTGACTACCAGGTACCCCAGACCATTCCAGGTACACCTCTGACACCTCAGGTACACCAGCAGCAATCCCAGGTCCACCACCCACAATCCCAGGTACACCTCTGACA
>NW_024747876.1:0-11420 GCF_018991925.1 Homarus americanus | reverse complement strand
CCCAACTGATGTGGAGGCATTATGGGTACGTGTCGTGCCACGGGCCCACCCTCGCTACACTGCTTCCATCATATACTGTGTGGCATACCATCCACCTCACTCACCCACCTGAGACACGCTTATCAATCACCTCATTACCACCTCAGAGTTAGGTACCCATGTGCCAAGCAAGTACTATGCGGGGATTATAACGAAATTGTCACCACTGATATCCAGGACCAGCTGCTACTATCACAAGCTGTGGGCTCCCCTACACGCGGTCAAAACACCCCTGACCTTATCTTAACTGACTAAACAGACAAGTACCAACGACCTTAACCAATGCCTCCTATCGAGTGTAGCACACACCTATCAGTGTTTTGGTCTCCAACTTCCACTACCAGCCAAGTGCAGAGACACTACATCAAGACCTACAGGCCGATTACTGACTCTGCAATGCGTATCTTCGGGCAGTGGATAGTTCACCATCCACGGACTGAAGTACTTAGTGTGGATGACGTTGACACCAAATGGACAAATTGTAACAACACCATCACGGAAGCTCACCACCACCAGCCTACACCCAGTTGACTTGGCCTGGATCACACCTCCTATCAAAGGACTTATGCAGCAGAGAAACAGCGCCTTTAATCTCAACGGCAACATCTGCTACAGGGCCATTTGCAACAAAGCCACCCGCGAAGTACATACTGCAATGAAGTTTTTGTACCCAACCAAGCTGTAACACCTGAAGCAGACCAACATCAGTCAGTGGTATGGTAAGCTTAAAGAACTCGGTGTTTAAGACACAACCCCTCCCCTTCCTTAGTCATCTCACTAATGGTGACGCAGCTGAACAAACTATAATTACTTTGCAAATATATGCCAGACGCTCCCCCAGCTTAACACAACCAATCTCCCTGCTTACCTACCAGCCCCCTCCCCCACTGAGTTAGTGGAAGAATTAGAAGTCGCATGGCAATTGGACAATTTCAGAATCAAGCGCCCCACCACCCTTGACCCCGGCCAAGGTGGGGTATTAACGGCGCCCAGTTCTTACCTTGGGCTGTAGTTCGTAGTCTAGCGGGGCGGCCAGAGTGATGAGGCCGGAGCGCTGGTCGATGGTGATGAGGCCATCCCTGTTACCCCCAGTGATGCTGTACCTCACCGCCACACCTGTAATGATACACCTGTCTTAGTGTTGATTATAGTGATGCAGGTAATAATGGTGACGATGATGTTGATGAAAGCGGTTATTGAAATACTTTACCTTATATCCACACCTGTCAATAATAATAATAATAATAATAATACATAACAAGAATTCATCACTATAGGTAAATATTCATTGTAAAGTAGTTACAGGGACGACCTTTACGCCATAACACCAACCGTCCACTCAGCGCCACACACTCTAGCTGAGACCACAACCCAAAACACAACACTGATAAGTCATAACAACAACCCGGGTATAAGACTCACATTATAACTCGCTAGATACCTGAGGGAACAAAGCTGCTTAATTTTACTTCAGTTGGAACACATTAAGCTTATCAAGAGATGCTACTCGGTTTAAGCTTCCCTTTCGAAGTTACTAAGAAACATTCTAAGCTTATCAAAAGGCCCTACTCGTTTTAAGCTTCCTGAGACACACATTAAGCTTACCAAGAGGTGATAATCGGTTTAAGCTTCCTTTTTAAGCTTCCTAAGACACACATACAGCATATCAAGAAAAACTACTCGATAATTGGACCAGATTAACAGTAAGAAATGGTGTTCCAATTCAATATCTTTACTACATCGCATCGAATCATCTACTAAACTCTTCATCACCTAACCTAACCAAACCTAACGTAACCAAACGTAACCAAACCTAACCAAACCTAACCAAACCTAACCAAACCAAGGCTAACCTAACCTTATCCCCTAAACAGTGTTAGGGTGGTTAATCTTTAGGTGAAATAGGCCGAGGTGCAGAATCTTCAGGTGATCTAAAATAACATACGGAGAACACCAGCCGAACTTGAGGAGGGGAGATGACTAGACAAGCACTGGGCAGACTCGTATATTCCTAATGATATCCGCACTAAACTGTAGTCTTTGGCCCTTGTTTAATACAGTAACAACAGCAGAGAGAGAGACAGAGAGAGAGAGATTGTGTGTTTGTGTAAGCAAGTCATAGGTAAGGCGGTGGAAGGTAGGTAAGGGTAGGCAGGTAAGGCAGAGGCAGACAGGTAAGGCTCCGACCATCACATCGTCAGGTAGGTAATTAGTGCCTGGTAGCGACGCTTCTCTCCTCTTCAAACACGAGTCCTCGTTAACACACTACCTCACTGCTTCCTAATATACATAACCTAACCTAATACCCACTGGTGTTTAATCATCAGGTGAAATAAGAGTCAATTAGTGTTCATAATTATCTACGTCCGTCCTAATTATCTATATCCTTCGTAATTAATCTATCTTGTAAACTTACTAATTAGGGGTATAACTACGGCCGGTTTATCCTCCAATAATTTTTATAGGTAACTACGGTCAGAGGAACTACGGCTGTATTTAATCCAGGCCAGAGCTCGGTGGTGTGTGGAAAGGAGGAGGAGGAGCAGGTGCGAGGGAGGAGGTGGTGTGGGGGGGAGGAGGTGTGAGGGAGGAGGAGGAGGAGGAGCAGGTGCGAGGGAGGAGGTGGTGTGGGGGGGGAGGAGGTGTGAGGGAGGAGGAGGAAGGGAGGAGCAGGTGTGAGGGGAGAAGGTGGTGTGGGGGGGAGGAGGTGAGGGAGGAGGAGGAGCAGGGGTGGAGAGGGAGAGGTGTGTGGGGGGGAGGGGAGGGAGGGAGGAGGAGGAGGGAGGAGGCAAGTGAGGGAGGAGGTGGTGGGGGGGGAGGAGGGGAGGGGAGGAGGAGGAGCAGGTGCGAGGGAGGAGGTGGTGGGGGGGGAGGAGGGGAGGGAGGGGAGGAGGAGGAATGGGTGTGGGGAGGAGGAGGCGGGGGAGGAGGAGGTGGGGAGGAGGAGGGAGGAGGAGGAGAGGGTGAGGGGAGGAGGTGGTGGGGGAGGAGGTGAGGGGAGAGGGAGGAGGGGAGGGGTGGGGAGGAGGAGGTGTGTGGGGGAGGAGGGAGGGGGAGGAGGGAGGGGAGGAGGAGGAGCAGGTGGGAGGGGGGAGGGAGATGTAAGGGAGGAGGGAGGGGAGGGAGGGAGGGGTGGGGAGGGAGGAGGGGAGGGAGGGGGGAGAGAGGGAGGAGGGGTGAGGGAGGAGGGGAGATGGGAGGGGAGAGGGAGGTGGGGAGGAGAGGAGGAGGAGGTGGGAGGAGGAGGTGGGGAGGGGAGGGAGGGGGGAGGGGAGGAGGAGGAGGGAGGAGGGAGGTGGGGAGGAGGGAGGTGGGGGGAGGGGAGGAGGGGGAGGGAGGAGTTGGGAGGGGAGGAGGGAGCAGGTGTGAGGGGAGGAGGTGGCGGGGGGAGGGAGGTGGGAGGGGAGGAGGAGGGAGAGGTGGGGGGAGGGGGAGGAGGTGGGGGGAGGAGGAGGTGGGGGGAGGAGGAGGGGAGGAGGAGGGAGCAGGTGAGGGGGGAGGGAGATGGGAGGGGAGGAGGAGGGGGAGGAGGAGGAGGAGAGGTGGGAAGGAGGTGGGAGGGAGGAGGAGGTGTGAGGGAGGAGGAGGAGGTGTGAGGGAGGAGGAGGTGTGAGGGAGGAGGAGGAGGAGGAGTGAGGGAGGCAGAGAAGGAGGAAGACGAGGAGCAGCCGCGAGTGAGGAGGAGGAGGAGGAGGAGAGGTAAGTGTGGCAGGCGAGTATATTAGCAGCTAAGGTAGTTACCTCACCCACTTACCTTATTATTGATGACTAATACTTGGTGATTAGTCCTATTAACGACATGTCCCACCTCTGTGTGTGTGTGTGTGTGTGTGTACAAACTGTTTGCACACAATTCCCTTATTCTTATCGGTATCTTTCTCACTCTTCAATCACCCTCACGACAATGTGCTGCAGGCTAATTAGTTGCCAGGTGGGGATGGGGGAGGGGTGGGTGGTGGGTGGGGTTCTGGGGGTGGGGTGGGTGGTCTGGGGGTGGGGAGTGGTGGATATTGTGTTATGTTAACTGCTCCCTGAATTAAGGTAACTGGAACCTGTGTACTGGCTGTAGGAGGTCGTGCAGTGCAGCCAGTTGTAGGAGGTCGTGCAGTGTAGCCAGCTGTAGGAGGTCGTGCAGTGTAGCCAGCTGTAGGAGGTCGTGCAGTGTAGCCAGCTGTAGGAGGTCGTGCAGTGTAGCCAGCTGTAGGAGGTCGTGCAGTGTAGCCAGCTGTAGGAGGTCGTGCAGTGTTGCCAGCTGTAGGAGGTCGTGCAGTGTAGCCAGCTGTAGGAGGCTGCAGCAGCCAGTTGTAGGAGTCGTGCAGTGTAGCAGTAGCTGTAGGAGGTCGTGCAGTGTTGCCAACTGTAGGAGGTCGTGCAGTGTAGCCAGCTGTAGGAGGTCGTGCAGTGTTGCCAGCTGTAGGAGGTCGTGCAGTGTAGCCAGCTGTAGGAGGTCGCAGTGTAGCCAACTGTAGGAGGTCGTGCAGTGTAGCCAGCTGTGGAGGCGTGCAGTGTAGCCAGCTGTAGGAGGTCAGCAGTGTTGCCAGCTGTAGTGTAGCCAGCCGGAGGTCGCAGTGTAGCCAGCTGTAAGGTCGCAGTGTAGCCAGCTGTAGGAGGTCGTGCAGTGTAGCCAGCTGTAGGAGGTCGCAGTGTAGCCAGCAGCTGTAGGAGGTCGTGCAGTGTAGCCAGCTGTAGGAGGTCGTGCAGTGTAGCCAGCTGTAGGAGGTCGTGCAGTGTAGCCAGCTGTAGGAGGTCGTGCAGTGTAGCCAGCTGTAGGAGGTCGTGCAGTGTAGCCAATATCCCGGGAAACACCTATCCTTCCCTCAGAGGACAGTAACTCCCTGGTCACTACACCCTGAACAGAGACACTGCCTGTATACCCAGGTGTATAAATCACTTTTACCAAAAGTTGGGGAAAAACGAAAATTGAGCCGGGATCATCACAGAAAACGGGCGTCAACACAGCACAACATCGAGATCCTCTTGAATTTTTTTCAGTAACTACAACTACTGTCGTCGTCCCTGGGGCCCAACCCTCACGCTGGAGGGCAGGTGTTGTGAAGGATTGTTGCCGGAGAGGGAGAACTTAACATTTCTTTTTCTTTTGGATAATTTGTCCCCCTCACCGTGATAGAAACACCACTTCAGGCTTACTAGGGTTACCCCCTCAATGTGACGTCATACCTAACCACAGTCTCCACACATCTAACTGCCAATTCCCAACATTTAATAGTCATTTAACACAATTCACTGCAGTGTTATTAACGTGGCCTTTGACTACTATTCGCTGGAGACGGAGGCAATAGTGACGACGAGAACCTTTCCTATTGACGACGGTTCTGAGACCAGGGATTGACAGCTAAGACGTCAAGGTCCCCTACAGAGGCTGCGGCTTCCTCTCTAGTGTATAGAGTTACCCCTCTCCTGCCACCTGGACCTACACGCGGCTCAGTGAACGACCCTCTCCACCCTCCACCACCTCAGTCACAGGGGACTCGCCTCCTCTTCTGCCCTGTCGCGCCTTCGTCGTCTCCTCGTTTTCCCTCAGGATTTGCCTCTGAGCACATAGATGACTTGGTTCTTCCGTCGCTTCTCTCCAGTTCAGGATTCAATACATCACACGCTCCATGTCCTACAGATGTAGTAGTAACAACTCCAATGGGCGAAACGGTACAGCTCACTCAAACGGACGAAACGGTACACCTCACTCAAACGGGCTTCACCCTTTTTTCTCTCGACTAACCAGCATGGACACACACACACACACACACCGGCAACACCAAATATTTACAGCCGGGAACGATAGATTACAGAATAAGCATTATGGCGCCTGTCGTATCGGGAGGGTTGGTATACCTGATTGTGAAGTGCATTTATTTTCTTAATAATTAATAATATTTGTAGCTCCTCTTTTATATTATCTTTGGAATAAAATAAATAAGTTGTGATAAACCTCTTGAAACTATGATGCCACAGTTTGTTTTGTTTCACGCACTTAGAAACATCCAACTCAGGAGAGACGTTGGTATATAGGAACACAGCCTGGAAGGACGGGTCACCACAACAAAATATTTGGCAGATGTTAAAACTGTATTTGTTTACCTGTAATACAAACTCACAGACTTCTGTTTTAACTATAAACTAAATATAGATATAAAGTTTTAATTGGCAAGTGTCAATGTTTACAAGGTAGTGCTTATATGATACTAAACCTATTATACAAGTGTTAATTTCCCTTATTCTTATTATTACAATCACACGAGTAATGTTCCGAAACATATGATGAACTAAAGGCACTAACTCCACTTACTGTATCGACAAACCTCAGCCATGTTCATGTTTCAGAGATAGACATTTAATGATTAAAAATAATTGTGTTTATTTTTGTTTCGAAATTATCGCCACATATGGAACTCCATCCGAGGCGATAATGTAAATTCCTGTCATGATCTTGGTGTTCGTTATGGAGAGTTACGATGCCTTGTACACAACCATCATCACTCTTCACGGTGAGGGATTAAACTTTCGGGAAATTGTACAGTATCAAAACAGTGGCGCCACCAGGGACCTTTAACGGAGTTACCGCTGGTGTATTTGGATGGATGCATTCCAGTGGTGTCAAAGAATAGACGATATAGGGCCAGGTCGGCTCACCAACACCTCTCTACACAGTAAAACACAATAACCAAACCCACGCTTGTCGAGCTATCAAAGCCGTCAGCAACATCCTACAACCCCTATAGATCATGTCTAGGCAGCGGTGACCAACAACAGCATCCATCATAGCCAAGACGTGGTGGTGACTGATGCTCTACTTGTCTGGGAACAACTCTGAAGCCCGACCGGATGAGACAATACTGAGTTAGTGGCCTCCATGCTTCGGTGACTCAATTGTATACACAGGGGTTCCTACACGATATAGTCATTAAATAAAATATATCTCTCTATGTACTTTTCCTTCCCATGAAGTAAGTTCTTATCTATACAAGGTGAAAATATAGCTGTTGTATTATGTGTATTCAATACACGGAAGATAAGTGTTAAATGCACCGCCTGACAACTTAAAACACACACACACAACATTCTCAGCATGGTGAAATATTCGTTAATTCGTTTAACACGCTACCCTCACCTCCATCAACCACCTGTCAATTAGTACCATAAACTATAATTAGTATAATAACAATATTTCTTCTATTATAACACAAGTGACAGTAAAAAACGGGATTATAGTACAGAAAATAAGAGTGTGGCACACACACACACACACACACACAGGGGATGGGGAAAGGGAGGAGAGGAGGAGGGGGAAAGAAGATCCATTTCCTGTGTATATCTCCACACTATAAGGTTTGAGAGAGAGAGAGAGAGAGAGAGAGAGAGAGAGAGAGGAACCTTCAACGCTGTACGCTAAAAATATATGTCGCTAATTAAATTTTCTTTTTAATTATTTTTTCAGTAATCTCTAGCATTTATAATATTGTTATGTACGTAATATTATTTAAATTTTCAACCTCGTTCTTCTTTTTTTTCGTTTAATATTTTGTTTTTATGTTTCGTTTACTGTAGATGATAAACAGAGAGAGAATAAAAGAGTAAGTTTATTTGTTTACTGTACTGTGCGAGGTATTGGATCTGGGAGGTAAACAAAAATGGATGAAACTAGAACATCCACAACTGAACCTAATAATTCAAACAAAACATTCCTAACCTTTGAGCATAAATTGTCTCTTTGATCAGGGTGGGAGAGAAGGGGAGGCAGTACAGTACCTTAGTATATTAGTTTTAGTTTTTAAATCAATTACTTGGTGTTGTAGGAGACATAACAGTGGTGCTTTCCAGTCCGGTGAGTCAGGGAAAATATTACCAGTACTTCTATCATTATGTAATTAGAGTAAAGGGATTTCTGTTTATTGTGATCGATGTCTCGTCTCTACCAACGACTACCCTCAAGCTAAGCAGTGAAGGACACCGACTCAACCTAACCTAACGTGAATTACTCTACCTTAACCTAACCTAAGCTGAATTACCCTAACCTATCCTAATCTAACCTAATCTGTCGTGAAGGACTAGAAGCTACATATTACTGCTAGCAAAACTCATGACTCACATTGAATCATTTGCAAAACTTGGCATTATTTGGACCCGTGTGACCGCTTGACTCCTGTCGTTGTCTGTTGTCCTGACTAAGGTACTGCATTAAACACACGTTCATAATAGTCTCTTCACGGAGGCTACCATGAATTTCAAAATGAACACTACGACTCCTGTTGAGGATAATTTTGGATGTATACAAGAACATAGTTTGGGGGTCGTCGCTTTAATAGTACTGTCAGTGGGTGCAGTTGTCGTTAATGATGGTCGTCCTCGGAGTTATTGCGGTACTCTGCCATCGATCAATACAACCTTGTTCCTCAATCACCTCTCGTAGTGTTATTGAAATCGTTCTCAAGAGGCTGCCCGGCCCTTTCTGCCTGTTGTGTGTCTCGAAGCACTGAGTATAATGTTTAATGTTCCAATGTTTACCCAAATCATGACAGTCTTGATAAACAAACGTTGTGTTATTGTCACACCCAAAGACACACCCCCCCCCCCCACCATGTGAAATAATTACTAGATGTGATTTAACTAGTGTGACTGTAGACTTTATTGACAAAACATATACAGCAACGTACAGTACAGTCAACGGAAAGCAAAGTATCAATAACACTGGTCTGCATGATTTTTTTTATTGACTGTATTTCATCTTTTTCGAAATATATATACAAAATAGTGATTCACTGTGTTTTTTATTCATCTCTATCACATCAGGTTCTGTGACAGTCTGTGACGTTGACTTTTCATTTTTTTATATATAACATAAGTAAATGCTAAAGTATAATACCAATTAAAATACTTACCTTATATTGACTTAAATGTTAAATCTAATATATTTTTCTTTATTTTCAATTCTTTGAGAAAAAAGATGCTCTTGTTTTCTGTTCAAATATTTGTGGCCTTATCGAGCACATGGGGATGTCGTACAAAGCAGATGAATGGAGGCTCTTCATTGATTCTTCTAACAAAAGTTTAAAGGCTGTTCTTCTCTACAATGGCAACGCAGCTGCATCTGTGCCGATTGGCCATAGTGTCCAAATGTCAGAAACTTACGAAAATATGAAGACACTTTTAACTGCAATCAAGTACCATAATCACAATTTTCTCATTTGTGGTGATTTAAAAGTTATTGCTCTCCTACTAGGTCTTCAAGGGGGATACACCAAGTATCCCTGTTTTCTGTGTCTCTGGGATAGTAGGGCAGACAGCCAGCACTATGAACAAAAATACTGGCCACCAAGAACCAGCTTCTTACCCGGAGATCACAACGTAAAAGCTGTGCCACTAGTTGACCCCAAGAAAATTCTGCTTCCGCCACTCCACATCAAATTAGGGCTTATGAAAAATTTGGTGAAGGCCCTGAACAAGAATGGAGCTGCTTTCAAGTACCTGGAGTCAAAGTTTCCTCGTATAAGTGAAGGCAAGCTAAAGGCAGGAATCTTTGTTGGCCCTCAGATTCGGGAATTGATGAAGGACATGCATTTTGAGGAAGCATTAGCTGGTGTCGAGGTGAATGCCTGGTTTTCCTTCAAACAGATTGTCCAAAACTTCTTGGGAAACAGCCGCTCTCCAGAATATGAAAAACTGATCCAAGACCTGATTTCAAGTTTCCAGCAACTTGGGTCTAGAATGAGTGTGAAGATGCACTTTCTGCAATCACATCTTGACTATTTTCCCAAGAATTGTGGGGACTACAGTGAGGAACAGGGAGAGCGGTTCCATCAGGTTATATGCACCATGGAAACTCGATACCAGAGCAAATGGAATGTCAGCATGATGGCGGATTACTGCTGGTCATTGAAACGTGATGGTCCCGATGCACAGCACAAGCGGAAATCAAAGCAGTCCTCCTTCCTTTGAATCAATATGTAGGCTAACTATTAGGAGCATATTTTTGTTTACATTCATTAGATTTTATGTTGATTATTCTGCTTCATTTCATGATAAACGTAATTAATTTCATGGTTATTTGGAATACATTAATAATTAATTATATATTATTATATTATATCATATTTAAAAATCATTAATTTGTATTTTATTAAAAATCCTTACGTGATAGAGCAAAATGGTGGAGATATTTAAAATCAGCAACCCAAGAATATGTAAGATCACATACATGAATAAAAATAAAAATAAAAAAGATACCAAATGCAGACCAGTGTAATATCTTTACACTGAAACATAAAGAACACATCATAGGAAGGAATTTGCATCACCAACATGTCTCTGGTGACTGCTGGTAACCACATGGTGTTTTAGCAAGTGTTTTAAATAGTGATTAGAGTTACCCTGAAACTACATAACAAAATACACAAAGATAATAATTCACATCAGAGTAGGACTATGAACACACTTAATACAGACCCTCACTGACGCCTCTACGAACAAAGGCCACAATGGTGAACTCTTCGTTGACATACAGAGAGTCTTCTATACACGCGCCATTGTGATGCAGTATTATAATGAGTCCTTTAAAGTCTATTGTAGCTGAGTGTGTGGTGCTGGTCTCTCCATCCTGCCTCTCTTCCTGGCTGCGTCACTGGCTGCTCTGGTATAAAAGCTTTACGATACAAGCAACTGTTCCCACGACGCTGGTGATGGCTTATGTAAACAATGGTACAGTGATTATGGAGTTCTCCTAATGATTACGTACCCCAGTTTATTTCACCTGATGATTAAATACCCTAATGCTAACCTAACCTACCCTCCAAACGTTCACACTCACCTCACCTTCAAACGTTCACACCATCAAAGGAAATACTGGAAGGTTCACCAAATATCTCGGGACTGAAATTCTCAAATATTTTTCTACATTTGCCAGTTTCAGTTTTTTCCTTAATATATACAGTATATATATTTTTTAATATATAACATTTAACTTAATATTTACAGGTTAAGTTAGGTTAGGTTAAGTTAGGTTAGGTAAGGTTAGGTTAGGGTCATAACACATCCAGGTAATAATGAACTGTCTTCCTTAAGATGTTTCTTGAAGGTAATCAAACACTTGGAGGTCATGACCCTTAAGAATTTGACCTCGACCTTGGAAGGCAACTCCACTAGTCGTTTCACCAGTCAGCAACCGGAATAAGAGAGATTAAAACACAATATTTGAAGAGAAAAACAAGAAGATAGAATGACCGCTGTGAGAGGCAAGTTTGGTCCAGGACTGTACAGAGTGTGTGTGTGTGTGTGTGTTCAGCCTCTCGGCTATTTCCCAGCAACAATTGAGAGGATTGTGAATCACGAAGGTGTTGAACACATCAGGTAGTGCCAGGGTGTACCTACAC
>NW_024747875.1:0-5943 GCF_018991925.1 Homarus americanus | reverse complement strand
CTGTCAGCATGTTTGTGGCGCGCCTCAGTGAGCAAAGTGGCGCACAAGTGGTCCTTAGGGGAGGAGAATGAGAGTTTTTTTATATTTGACGTTAAAGAAAATACTACCGAGAAATTGTAGAAATGATTAAGTGAAGAATTCTGAAGGATCTGCCAAGGTGAGGTGACACTTAATGATTTGGTGCTGTCATAGACACAGGTAACATGACCCTTTTGTGATATCTGCAGCCATAAATACGAGGTCCCGTACACACACACACACACACACACACGCAAACCTACACACACACACATACGGAAGTTCAAGGAGCGGCATAGAGTTACCTTTTGAACACATTACACGGCCTCGTTCACAAGGCTTATTGTACTCGACATGAAAGAAAATACAGCAGAGGATTTTCCCAGTGTGGTCTTAGGAAGGAAGGTAAATAGAGGGAGAATAAATAGTGATATTTTCTCTCTTCTCAGCCTCTTAAGTGCCGCATAAACGGTGCTTCAGATCTTTTCCGCACAGGTGATAGGAAAAAAGCACTGCTGAGGACACTGCTAAAGGACACAGATAAAGGACACTGCTGAGGACACTGATAAAGGACACTGCTAAGGACACTGCTAAAGGACACTGCTAAAGGACACTACTAAAGACAAGACCAGGATCGTTCAGGAGTTAAGAGTACAGGTGAGAGACATTACCTCCATCATATACACTGGAGGGATAAGTAGAGACGGGGAAGGGAGAGCTAGGAGAGGGAGAGGCAGGGGAGGGAGAGGCAGGGGGAGAGGCAGGGAGGGAGAGGCAGGGAGGGAGGGTGGAAGGGAGAGGCAGGAGGAGAGGCAGGGGAGGGAGAGGGGACAGGAGAGGTGGAGGGGAGGGAGAGGGTGGGAGGGAGAGGTGGGTAGGGTGGGGGAGGGAGAGGCAGGGGAGGGGAGAGAGAGGATAGGCAAAGGGAGGGAGAGGTAGGGGAGGGAGGAGGCAGGGGAGGGAGAGGGGAGGGAGAGGCAGGGGAGAGGGAGAGGGAGAGGTAGGAGAGGATAGTGAGGAGAGAATAGAGGATAGAGGGGAGGGAGACAGAGGAGAGGCAGGGGAGGGAGAGGCAGGGGAGGAAGAGGCAGGGGAGGGAGAGGTAGGGGAGGGAGAGGTAGGGGAGCGAGAGGCAGGGTAAGGAAAGGCAGGGGAGGGAGGAGAGGAGGTGGGACGTTTGTACATAAAAGAGGCATAGAGAAGGTCATTCACACGTTACTGCACAAAGAAGGCGTGAGAGTGAGAGCTTATTCCTTGCATTCTCTCCCCAGTATAAGAGAGAGAGGGGGAGGGTTGGGGAGTGGGGAGGGGCATTTAACCGTATTATTCGGGGAGTATAGTATAAATGGAGCTATTTCCTGTGTAATCTGGTGAGAGAGAGAGAGAGAGAGAGAGAGAGAGAGAGAGAGAGAGAGAAATACCTCATCATCATTTCTTTTATTACATCCAGTGAGAAAACACACTCGGGGTATTTCCTGGATTATATATTAAAAAAAAGCAAAAAAAAAATGAAAGTTAAAAGCGGGGGGAAATTTCCTGTGTATACTGGGAAGAAAGCACACAGAGGGTCATCTCTTGCTTGGTGTCACTAGGAAGGAGGAGAGGGAGGTGGAGGTTCCATTGTCCCTGGAATAGAGCACAAGAGGAGAATGTTCCCTGTAACGCACCACTGCAGTTTAGATAAAAACATTTTCCCCTTTCCACGGTAATTCCTTCAGTTATCATCGTCCTGTTGTAAATCTGGTGATGTTTGTCTCTCAAGAAATATTTCCAAGTCAAGAATAGCGACAAAAGCAAAAAAGTATATATTTATAAAACGAAAGAATTTACCGGCACACGCACACATGCACCCACACGCTCACACACGCACACACACGGCTGAAAGGAAAAACCAATCAATTTCTTGTAATAGCAGGTAAGTGGTCAAGGTTTCAGCACCTGACTAAAGTTCGTGTTCTAAAATAAACTTAATTATTTCCTATTTTTCATTCATGTTACAAGATAGCGTCCATTCTCGAGCCAACCTTATATTAATTATATTTAAACAATGAACAACTATATCCTCATCCCTAATATTCCTCATTAAAGTCTACATACAGTATAAGGGTTTATTATATTACTCTACCTCGACCACCAAATACTTCGACCTGACGATGATATAATAACCCAGCGGCAGAAACACACTAATAAACCTGTAATATAACCTGAGATGTTTATTTTATCACATAGACCAGAGAGCTGTATAAAGTTTTAATATTGATGATGTCTTATGAATGATATAGCTTAGATAAAGCTTAAAGACCTTGAATGTTAAGACGCAGTTATTTCACCATCTTCGTAAATACAGATATTGAAGTTTAAAAAAGAGATCTGGTTCGCATGTTTTTTTTTCTCTAATGATAATACATAATTTTTCAAGTTTTTTTTTAATTTTGTTTCAACGTGGTTCATTTTAATTCAATCTGTTCAATAAAACCGTAACCTCCACTAGGAAACCGGAGAAACCCACCCCTGACAGACCATACCACCACACTGAAGTTCCACGGATATGGTATGATCTCCCGTCTTTACTGCTATCCAACGTCACTTCCCTAGCTAACAAGTTCGACGAGCTGGCAACTACAGTCAGGTCAGCCGCCGCGAGCGTCGTTGCCATATGTGAGGCTTGGCAAATTGTGCCTGAAACGTGTCATATTGAGGGATATCAACTCTTTCATCACCTTCGTTCACATAGACGCGGAGGGGGCGTTGCCCTGTTCTGTCAAGATGACCTACGCCCGTCACGCCTGGATGTCCAAGTCCCAGCAGATGTGGAAGCATTATGGGTACGTGTTGTGCCACGGGCCCACCCGCGCAACACTGCTTCCATCATAATCTGTGTGGCATACCATCCGCCACGCTCACCCACCAGAGACACTCTTATTAATCATCTCATTACCACCTCAGACCACCTCAGAGTTAGGTACCCATGTGCCAAGTTAGTATTATGTGGGGATTATAATGAAATTGACACCGCTGATATCCAGGACCAGCTATCACTATCACAAGTTGTGACCTTCCCCACACACGGTCAAAATACCCTTGACCTTATCTTAACTGACTTAGCGGACCAGTACCAACCACCTCAACCAATGTCTCCTATCGGGTGTAGCACACACTTATCAGTGCTCTGGTCCCCAGCTGCCACTCCCACTCAAGTACAGAGACCCTACATCAAGACCTACAGGCCGATTACTAACTCTGCAGTGCGCCTCTTCGGGCAGTGGATAGTTCACCATCCTTGGACTGAAGTACTTAGCGTGGATGACGTGGAAACCAAATAGATAAATTATACCAACACCACCACGGAAGCTCACCACCACTTCTTCCCCGAGAAGTCCGTCAGATCTCACCCAGCTGACTTGCCCTGGATCACACCTCGGATCAAAAGACTTATGCAATAGAGAGGCAGAGCCTTTCATCTCAATGACCACATCCGCTACAGGTCCCTTTGCAACCGAGTCATCCGCGAAATACGCACTGCAAAGAAGTCCCACTACCCAACCAAATTACAACACCTGAAGCAGACCAACATCAGTCAATGGTACGGTAAGCTTAAAGAACTCTGTGGACTAAACAATAAGACACACCCCCTCCCCTTCCTTAGCCATCTCACTAATGTTGACGCAGCTGAGCAAACAAATAACCATTTCGCTACTATATGCCAGACGCTCCCCCGGCTTGACACAACCACTCTTCCTGCTTACCTACCAGCCCCCCTTCCCACTGACTTAGTAGAAGAATTTGAAGTAGCAAAACGCCTGGACAAACTAAAATTAAAAAGCTCTACCACCCCCATTGACTTACCAATGAAACTCTTCAAGGAGTTCTCCCCGGAGCTTGCTAAACCCCTATGCTCCATCATCAATGCTTCTCTCAGTCAAGCCAGATGCCCAGCTGACTGGAAGACCTCTTATGTATCACCAGTGCCCAAGTCAACCAGCCCACAATCCTTAAATCAGCTACCGATCTATTGCAATCACCCCAATACCCAGCCTAATCTGTGAAAGTTTTGTGTTCGACTGGGCTTATGCTGATATTGCAGGAGTCGTAGACCATCAGCAATTTGGCAACATGAAAACTTCCTCTACCACTCACTGTCTTGTCAGCTTTCTCGATTACATATACCGCCATCTCGAGAAACGAAAAACGTCTGTAGCTGTCGCCTTCATTGATTTCACTAAAGCATTCGACCTAGTCGGCCACAATATAATCATCAACAAAGCTATTGACCTCGGGCTTCGGAGAAGTCTTATACCATGACGCTGTTGTGGCCAGCTTCCGAGGGGCTGTCTCCACCTTCAGCCACCACCTGTGGCGTCCCCTGCCAGCACCAAGATGGGACCCTACCGGCTTCCCAAGTGTTTTAACAACAGATACCCCAAGAGAAAACCCTGTTGCTGGAAATATGTCGACGACTCCACCATTGGGATCAGCGTCAACAATTCTGCTCCCAACTATACCGCCCTTCAGGATTTATTGAACAGTCTCCAAACTGGGCCACCAACAACCATGTCACCATCAACCATACCAAGACCATGGTTATGCACATCAACCTCTCCTCCGACATTGTCCCACCTCCTTCCATTACTCTAGGTCCGAACACACTCCAGGTTCTAGATTCCACGAAGCTCCTCGGCGTCACCATAGACAACAAACTAAATTGGAAACCACACGTCACTGAAGTTGTCAAATCCTCCAGTTTCCGTCTCCACCTCCTCCGCCGACTCAAGTCCCTCGAGTTCCTGCACCTGAGCCCTCACAGTGTTTACACAACATTCATACTCCCAAGCTCAATGCAGGTGCCTCCCCACCTGGTCTTCCCTCCTTAAATGCCACACAACGTAAACACCAGAAAAAGTGCAAAAGAGGGCATGCAAGATTATTCTCTCCCCTTCCTACTCCACATATCAAGAAGCGCTCAACACACTGACCCTTTCGACTCTCACTGACCATCACCACGACCTCATCTGCAAATTTGGTAAAAAGCTTCTACACCATCCTCGATACCGGCTCCTACTACCACCTGAGATCCCTAGTCCGAGAATTGCTGTTCGACGCCACAACCGCATCCAGCCCATACGTGCACGAACTGATCGCTATAAGAACAGCCCAGTCCCAACCATTGTAAAAATTATCAATAACTTGTAATAGACCAGTGTATTCACTCCCAGTAAATACTACTCCTTGCACTGTCACTATGTTGAAATGAACTGTAGTTTGAGCTTTTCCCCATCTTGTTATTATATGTCTTATTTGTGTCACTTATGTTACTTGTATATTATTTGTAATTCGAAACCCATTCCCCAAATATGTAACTGTATATTTTCAGCCTTCTGGCTGCCAAGCTCTTTCAATAAACCGTTAATTATTATTATTATTATTACGTCTAAATCCTCCGAGAGTATAAACAATTCCTTCAACACCGACATAGAAGAAATATTACTTCTCCTGGCGAGACTTATATTAATATCCAACTCCGCTAGAGAGACACAAACACCGGGGCACATCTCACACTACCTTCCGAGTGAGTCTACAAAAGGAAACAGACGTGTCCTTTTTTTTCCACCACTTTTTATGGAAAGTTTTCACCCTCGTCAAACTTAATGGCCGAGGTAGGAGAAAGTATGCAGCCTCAGGGCCTCTAAAATTAAAATTCCCTCCTCAAACTTGTTCTCCCACTTTACCAGGTTCTCCTCCTTCCCTTGGCTGGTGTCGCAGGAGTCCAACATAGATTATTATTCATTCAATGATTCTTGGACACGGTTCAATGATAGAGTGAGAGACAAGTTTCCTCACAACTCCGATATTTGTTTTCTCACTTATTTGTTGTTCTTAAGAAAGGAGGGGTGGGGGAAGGAGGGGTGGGGGAAGGAGAGGTGGGGG